>NC_053028.1:319405286-319566959 GCF_003073215.2 Triticum urartu
ACTGACCGGTGCGGAGGCATTCCTGGAAGCTCTTCTGGAAAGACGTCTTGATACTCACAAACGACTGGAATTTGCGAGATGGCATCCAGTTCACCCTTGTCATTGAGAGAAAACAGATGGATGGTATTATCCCGAGCGGCAAAGACAATTACATCCTCAGACGAATGAGTCAATTGAATCTGCCTGGCTGCACAATCAAGCTGAGCCTTGTGCTTAGAAAGCCAATCCATCCCGAGAATAAGATCAATATCCGAGTTACCAAGAACCATTGGAGAAGCCAGAAACTTGAAGTCACCCAACATGATAGAAATATCCGGAACCTCGTGGTTAGCGAGCAAACATCTACCCGGAGAGACAACTGCTAACGGTGTATGCATAACTTGGGAAATCAACTCATGCTTAGATGCAAAAGGTTTCGAGATGAAACAATGCGATGCACCAGTGTCAAAAAGAACTTTTGCAGGAACATCATTAACAGGAAGGTTACCCATGATGACATCTGACGAGTCCTCTGCCTGAGCTACGTTCATCAAGTTGACCTTGGCGTGCTTGGGGTTATGCTTGACCAGAGCTGTACTTGCCGATCTCACAGGAGGAGGAGGAGGGAGACGCCTCTGATTGAAGCATTTGTTGGCATAGTGACCCTTCTGTTGGCACTTGTTGCACGTGACCTCTGAAAGCGGACGGTGATACAGAGCACTCGATCTTGGAGCTTGAGACGAAGTCTTGTTCTGAAAGCCAGGGTTGGGTGGGTGGGAAGATCCACTGCCACCTTTGCTCTTCTGCTGATACGGCTGATGAAACGGAGGAGGAGGAAGCCAATACTTCTGCTGCTTGGCCACTTGAGTAGAGGAAGAAGGAGTAGTGTCTCTGACTCGCTTCTTGGAAGCATCACACCTCAGTTGAGCAGCCTCTTGCTTCAATGCCATGTTGTAGAACTCATCGTACCTCAAGGGCTCAAAGAGAAAAAGTGCTAGCTGAATTTCTTCTCTGAGACCACCCCTGAACTAGTATATCATGCTCTTCTCATCAGGGATGTCCTGCTTAGCAAAGCGGGCGAGCTTCTGAAACAACTTGTTGTAGTCATAGACAGACAAAGAGCCTTGCTTCAGATTGCGGAATTCCTCACGCTTGCTATCAACCACGCTCTGAGGAATATGATGAGCTTTGAAGTCTTGACGGAATTCATCCCAGGTAATCACACGGCCTCCTCTGGAATCCTCGTACTGCTGGAACCATTCTGCAGCTTGGTCTTTGAGTTGGAAGGAAGCGAACTTGACGAAGTCCTCAGGCCTGACGTTACTACACTCGAAATGCTTGCACAGATCCACGAGCCAATCGTCAGCATCAGTTGCCTCAACACAATTGCTAAAAGTCTTTGGCCCGTTAGCAAGGAACTGGTTGAGTGTAGCAAAGTGATTCTGATTGTTGCCTTGGTTGCCTTGGTTCGCTTGATTGCGCTCTTGAAGAATTTGCATGATCAACTGTGTGTTTGCATTGGTTGCGGCCATCACAGCTTGCCATGCCTCCGGAGGAGGAGGAGGTGGTGGTGGATCTTGATTCTGATTCTGATTGGTGCTCTTAGCGGGAGCCATCCTGAAGAGGGTGACAACTGTTAGCACATTGACAGATAAAATGAAGCTGGATCAAACGGGTTGAAATTGCAACATAAAGTCTTCACATCCGAACAAAATGAATGAATGCATTCCTCTTGAAATGGTCACATATCCATAAATTGAGAAGCCACTTAGAATTTAGGTAGAGGAATAAATCAACAAGGTACGGATCAAGAACGAATACTCGGTAAGAAATCCCAATCTCAAACCAAATATCCGTGGAAGAAGAGCTATAGCTACAAGAATTCCCACCTATGAAACTCCCGAACCTTTCCGGTTATGCAATCAGGTGTTGGGGATACAGGGGAAGCATAATATCTCACCCAAATCTAGCAAATCCTACATCCAGCTGTATCCATCCTTCAACACATAACTGAGAAAAACTTCGGAAACCATCAACCTCAACCTTCGAAAAGCATCCGTTATACAAGTTATGGCGATACTCCCGAACTCCCGCCCCAGTACTGGGTGGTGTCGAGGTTATCTCACCAACGAACTGCATAAAAGAGATTTTCGATGTCGGCGTACTAAACTCAGGTATTCTAGAACTGCAACGATAAAATTGTGACGACAACACCTTGGAGCTCAACTCCACGGGACACTGCCACAACCCCTAAAGACAGGAGGCACCAAGAACAATGTTTTCGTCACAAAACCATCGGAATGATTCCAAGATACCCGCGTGATCCTAAATTTTTTTTAGTGAAATTTGAGAAGAGAATAGTCAAAACTCTACGTCAGGATGCCTTACCAGAGCAATGAGGAGACTGGGAAGTAAAAAGAATTCCTAAATTCTCCGATATATAATTCCTAACTGACTCAAAACATTTTTCTAGACATAACTCGGCCCCTAAAAACGATCAAGCAATGGGGCTCCTAAGGTCGGGGAAGGCTCTGATACCAACTTGTAACGCCCTCGATGCGGCTATAGCTCCCACGTGTCGAGGCACGACTTAGAGGCACAACCGCATTGAAAGCAATGTCGCAAGTTAGGCAATCTTCACAACATCCCATGTAATATAGATAATAAAAGGGGAGATACATAGTTGGCTTACACTCGCCACGTCAATCAAGTACATAAATAGCATTACAACACTCAAACACTCATGGCCCGACTACGGCGCCAAAGTAAAAGATAACCCAACATGCGACATGGTCCCGATCACCCCCAACTGGGCACCACTACTGATCATCAGGGAAAGACACATAGTAACGGCGTGAGTCCTCGTCAAACTCCCACTTGAGCTCAAGCGCGTCATCTGGAATGGAATCATCAGGCCCTGCATCTGGTTTGGAAGTAATCTGTGAGCCACAGGGACTCAGCAATCTCGCACCTTCGCGATCAAGACTATTTAAGCTTATAGGTAAGGCAAGGAAAATATGTGGAGCTGCAGCAAGCGACTAGCATATATGGTGGCTAACCTGTTCGCAAAAGAGAGCGAGAAGAGGAGGCAAAGCGCGAACGAGTAACTAGAGAGCAACCTGCGCAAGCATTACTCCAACACAGTGTTCACTTCCCGGACTCCGCCGAGAAGAGACCATCACGGCAACTCACACTATTGATTCATTTTAATTAAGTTAAGGTTCAAGTTATCTACAACCGGACATTAACAAATTCCCATTTGCCCATAACCGCGGGCACGACTTTCAAAAGTTCAAAACCCTGTAGGGGAGTCCCAACTTAGCCCATGACAAGCTCTCATGGTCAACGAAGGAATAGACCTTCTCCCGAGACATTCCGATCAGGCTCGGTATCCCGGTTCTACAAGACACTTCGACAAGTTAAAACAAATCCAGCAACACCGCCCGAATGTGCCGACAAATCCTGATAGGAGCTGCACATATCTCGTTCTCAGGGCACACTCAGATTGTCCAAACTTCCGGTAGGCCAGCCCAGAGTTGCCCCTGGTGGCCACTGGCGGCTGACGAGGTGGACCAACACTCAGAGGAGCACTGGCACGGGGGGGTTTAAATAAGATGACCCTCGGGCTTCGGAAACCCAAGGGAAAAAGAGGCTAGGTGGCAAATGGTAAAATCAAGGTTGGGCATTGCTGGAAAAGCTTTAATCAAGGCGAACTATCAAGGGGTTCCCATTATCACCCAACCACGTAAGGAACGCAAAAATCCGGGAACATAACACCGATATGACGGAAACTAGGGCGGCAAGAGTGGAACAAAACACTAGGCGAGAGGCCGAGCCTTCCACCCTTTACCAAGTATATAGATGCATTAAGATAACAAGATAAAATAATGATATCCCAACAAGTAAATAATGTTCCAACAAGGAACGGTCTCCAATCTTCACCTGCAACTAGCAACGCTATAAGAGGGGCTGAGCAAAGCGGTAACATAGCCAATCAATGGTTTGCTAGGACAAGGTGGGTTAGAGGTTTGACATGGCAATTTGGGGGGCATGATAAGCAAGTGGTAGGCATCGTTGCATAGGGATAGAAAAAGAGTGAGCATCTAGCAAAGCAAAGATAGTAGTGATTTCGAGGGTGTGATCATCTTGCCTGCAAAGTTGTCAGAGTTGACTGGATCCTCGAAAGCAAACTCAACGGGCTCCTCGTTAGCAAACTCGTCTCCTGGATCTACCCAAACAAGACAAACAAGCAACAAGGACACAATCAACCACGTGCAAGGCTCAAACAATATGATGCAAAGATGATATGCTATGCGGGATGCAATATGGGATGCGTATGCAAGATTTGACAAGGAATGCATGAATCTGGCCTCAACATGGAAATCCAAGTGTGCCACTGGAAAGATGAGATGAAATATCTTGAAAACGATATAAGGAACACCGGAATCGGAGTTACGGTTTGGAAATGGCAAGCAATCCAAATATGACCACGATCTGCGATTTACAGCAAGTAGCCATCTAAATGCAACAAGATGAACATGCTACAGCACCCAAACATGGCATCAAAATACATGGCAGGGATCCACTCATGAGGTTTAACAAAAGTCTAGCACTGAGCCACGGCCAATTCATCCATTAACAGGTTCAAACAAGCATGGAAAAAATGCATTTAGCAAACAGATTTCAGACTTAGTGAAATTAACACTTGTCTGGAATTTCAGATCAGATAGCACTCTTTGGAGCAAGAAAACTATATGCTACAGGAACTTAACATGGCAAAGTAAAGCATGGCATGGAGCTACTCAAAGAGGGTAACAAAAGTCCCTTAGTGACCTTGAGCCAAAAGGGATCAGAAAATACATTTGCAAGCATGTGAACATGGCAAAAACATAATCAGTTCTCAGACTTAGTGAAAACTGCAGCATGCTGAAACAGATATCAAGTAGGCATGTTTACGAGCTCGATGCACTCACTACAGAGCAAGTCATGACAATCTAAGCATACACCCATCAAGAATACACAAAATACAAGCTAGACATGGCAAGAACAATAACATAGCATGCATAGATCAACTACAACATCCTCGGCAAAATCGTTAACAAGTAGACAATCTGCCCAGATTCACGAAATGACAAAAGTAGAGCTCGATTGACTCAAGATAGGGTGCATCATAATTGCAAACAAAGACATGGATGGATAGAGCACTACAAGATTAACAAAACATCCTTACTGATCATCCTCAAAAGAGGCACGGATCACTAGGAAACAACAAGAACATATGGCATATTGAGATAAACAGATCAAGGACTTGGTGGAAATGCTAAGTCCCTGAAATCAGCATTAACGAATGCTCCACTTTGCAAGCTTGTGCTAGTCACCACACACATCACAAAAATACATGGATTGCACCTCTGGATAGATGGCAAAACATATAACAAAACTCATGTAGAGCTCAGGGGCATAACATGCACACAATAATCATGGCAAAAATGACAAATATCTAATTGGAGCAGCAGATCTGATAATTATCTCAAATAGTCTTCTTCTAACAGCATTTCGGGCATCAAGATGAACTCAAATGAAAATGATGCAATGAGATGAAATGATGTACACTCTGAGATGAACATTTTGATATGCTATATTTCCAAAACGGAGCTACGGATGCAAAGTTATAGCACGATGAACATAGCAAAAATAACTAGGGTTTCGGGGCAAAAGTCAACCGAGGTGGATCTCAGATCTGGGCACTGTTCATGCGCGGGAACCGAGGTTGGCCGGCCGGAACTTCGAGGTCGCTGGAGTGGAAGTCGGGGCGCTGGATCCGCCGCGGTGGTGGCCGGAGGAGGCGGCGGTTGGCGGCCGGAGGGAGCAGCGCGGTGGGGGCGGCGCCGGGGCGAGGAGATGATGTCGGGCGGTGATGGAGGCGATGGTCGGCGAGGTGGCCCGCGGTGGCGTGGCGGCGCCGGCCGGCGAGTTGAAGGCGGCGTCGGGCGGCGGGGCGAAGGAGACGCGAGGCGCGGGGCGGCTCGGGCCCGATCCGGGCCGGGGCGGGCTCCCCGTGGGCCAAGCGGGCCGCGGCGGCGGTGGGTGGCGGCGTGCCACGTGTCGCGCACCGATTGGCGTGGGCGCGGCGGCGGGATTCGTCCGGCGCGGACTGGACGTGTCCGGCGCGCGGATGGAGCGGGGCTAGGGTTTGGGGGGTGGTTTGATCCGGAAATTTTTGGAGGAGAGCACCTATTTATAGCTAGAGGGAACTAGGAGAGTCCAAATGAGGTGCGGTTTTCGGCCACGCGATCATGATCGAACGCTCTAGATGATGGAGAGGGTTTTGGTGGGTTTTGGGCCAACTTAGATGGGTGTTGGGCTGCAACACACATGAGGCCTTCTTGGTCCCTTGGTTAACCGTTGGAGCATCAAACGAAGTCCAAATGGTACGAAACTTGACAGGCGGTCTACCGGTAGTAAACCAAGGCCGCTTGGCAAGTCTCGGTCCAATCCGGAAATGTTTAATCCCCACACACGAAAGAAAGGTAGAAATGACCACCGGAGGAGAACGGAGCGCCGGAACGCAAAACAGACAACGGGGAAAATGCTCGAATGCATGAGATGAACACGTATGCAAATGCAATGCACATGATGATATGATATGATATGCATGACAACGACAACAACACACGCAGACAAAAAACCCAAACCTGAGAGAATTAAATAACTTAACGCCGGAAACGGCAAGAGTTGGACTACATATTGGGTAAATTACATCTGGGGTGTTACACGCTACCATATACCACCACCACATATTCACCACCAATCTGAGTCGATATACACCACCACATATCCGCCGCCATCATGCCAATTCGAGTCCACCTGCAACATATATCCGCCACCAGTCCGATTTCCACCAGATTCATCGCCGCCACCAGTCTGAGTTCCACCGGATTCATCTCCGCCACCAGTCCTAGTCCGAATCCAGTATTTCTTGCTTTGTTTTCGAGTTCCGGATCACGCGATGCTTTGAGTCGTGACATAGTCGGACTCCCAGACTTTCGTGCTACCCGCAGTAGAAAAATAGTTCCAAACTAAAAAAAACTAAGTGTTATAGGCGAGGGTCTCGATCTTTCCATGAGATGATAACTATCGATTTGGTGGAGTCAACTTTGACGATCCCACTACAAACGTGCATGATGTTGCGCCTTAGCAATCGCTAAACCAATCTCCCAAGGTTACTGACGATGCTGGAAGCACGATCAGCCTGACCATGAAGGTCTACTCCTGCACGCAATCAAAGAACAAGCAAGAATATGATAATGCAATCTGAATATTACGAATATAGATGAAGTATTAATGAAGGTGGGGATCCGAAAGCGGTCTTGGTCTGGTCGTTGGACACAAACGAAGTACATGAATTTGCAATGGCTAACTTTTAACTAAACAAATCCCAAACAAAAAGCTACTAGATGGATCCACACATATAGGAGCAAGGGGTGGCGGCCAAGGAGGTGGGAGGACGTCCCAAGCCAGCCTAAAACTGACCCTAGGTCGTACAAGGCTCATGGGCCCAAGTGGAGGTGATGCAACACCTTTGGACTTGTTGTTTGACTCGGATTCTGCTGCAACATCAGATTGTTTCGTCGATATCTCAATGCTCCAGATGAATTTGAAGGTGAACCCAATTGGGATGGAAAGAGCACGAAATCTAGTTTCCAACAAAAAAAGAATCACCCAATTCGGAGTCCGTATGAAAAAGTTGTTGGCGTTTTGAGTCAGGTATGTCTGTATAGTCCGAATCTGAATCCAGAACGTGAGAGACTTGGACTCTATCTTCTCTTGGGCCAAAAGTGACGTGAGAGAACTTTTTGAACATCAAGTAAACATCTCTTTCTCCCTTATCTTCATATGTGGATTGTACAAAAAACCCATACACCTGCAATTAGACAGAACACAAAAGTGTGTGAAGTATTTTTGTTCTGGATAACATAAATAGATTATTGAATAGTTTTCACTAGAAATTACCTGACAAATATGCATGTATGCAATATTTTTGGTCGTATCCAAGGTAGTCATGTCCTCATCATCCTCGCCTTCTTGAAAACAAAGCCGTCCTCGGTGTTGCTTAATCTGAAATGTGGCTAACAAAAGAGACAAGGTGTACATGTTGTATATGTATATGTCATCCATTTTTACTTCCCTTAATTTTTCCACACATGACACATGTACACATGAGTAACTCAATTTGTATATGTATAGTTCATAAAATGTATAGCCAAAATATTATCACAATTATCATAAGGCATAAAAATGTTGCAACTCAATTTGCACATATAAGTGAAGCTCTTATTCGTATCAAAAGATTGACAATGTTCATCATTAAACCATCCCAACATTGCGGAATAAACCTTATTTGCATCAAATTTACATGCTACCACATGCTTAAATAATCAAACATGCAATAAGTCATTTGACACAGAATCAACACCAAGATTAGAGGTCATATCAAAATGATTAAACATGGGTTCTTTTGCATCAACAGTTAATTCACTGGGTGCACTCGACATTACTGATATTGCATTTGTTTGATCACATGACAAAGTCAAATCATCAACATAGTCCTCTAAAATAGGTGGTGTGATCAAAGTAGTGGGTAGGTCATCACATGGTGAACTGAAATTGACACTGTATTCATCTTACTCACGAGGAGGTGGAACATCAGTACCTTTGTCATTACCTTTTATCATCAACTCAGATGATGTAGGCACTCTCGGTGGTGATGTGTTACATGGTGGAGGAGATGTAGTCCGCACAACATCGGATGTGGTTGTCATAGTATGCCTAGTAGTTGAAGGAACAATCGTATCAACTATTGGAATGTGCACCGTGCGTTTGTTCTCCTCATGGGCAACACGTCGTTTTATTTTCTGTTAAGCTTTGCAAGCAAGACGAAACAAATGGTCCATAGGACCTCTTCATGAATTAGTATCTATTGAATATCACGGTTTAATCCTCCCCAAAATCTATCCATAAAATCATCTTCACTTTCTTCTAAAGAGGAATGCAACAAGGTAGTTTGTAAATCATCATAATATTTCGTTACAGTGTCACTACCTTGTTTTAAATGTTGCAACTTTTTAATCATGTCACGAGTATAATAAGCAGCAGTGAAAGTATGTCGCTTGGCAAGTTTCAAATCATCCCAAGTAGTAGGTATATAATCAGGTTGTAACCGACAATATTCACTCCACCAAACCAAAGCATAACCAGTGAAAAAACCAACCACAACCTTAACCTTTTTATGTTCATCAAAATTATGGGAAGAAAATATATTTTTTATGTTGAACTCCCATTCAATATATAAAGCAGGTCTAAAACGGCCATTAAATGGTGGTATAGATACATTAACCTAGTCTTGTGTATTTGAATTTTTGTGCACCTCTTGTAACAGTTGTGGTATTTGCAAAGGTGGTGGCACGTCTCCCACGATCGACAAAGCCCATGAATTGACTCTGGATCCTATCATGATTAGTAGAAACAAGAAACAGAATCCAAAAAAATGTTCCTATGAACTACTTGAAAGTGGTGGTAAAACGCTCACAGTATAGTAAATCTCAATATCTTACAAGTTCTTACCATGCAGCAGGTGGTGATCGGCAACCAGCGGTGTCAAATAACTCTGAAGATTGAGTAAAGCGATTGCCAGGGGAACATACGTATACACGGTGTAGAAATATGTGGAGCTGGGTTGGCTATATATGGTAGCAAAAGATTAGCAATAATCAATTCAAAGATGCAATGTTGAATAAACGCTCAACGACGGTACTGTGCTGGTCCTAGGCTAGACCGAACTAGAGACGCGAGTCTAGAACACTAATGAGGTCACGCCGTAGCACAAAGCAGCAAGATATAAGTGAAGATCACAATAGCAGTAAAGATAATGATGTGAAACAACAGCCAAGCAGGATATATCAATAACTTTCTCTCCAACTTCCCTTTAGAAAAGTTTGTGCCAATTTTTTGATAATATTTTTCAAGAATGGTACAGACTCAAGCTTTCAAACGCAAAAGGAATCACTCAATTCGCAGTTGATATGAGGAGTCAAAAAATTCTAAAACTGGCGTGAAAACTGCAATAAGCTGTGTTCGTGAACTTCGGAGTGCAAAAAGACCTATTTAGAAGCCGATTTTTAGGTGCCAAATATTGAACAAGCTTCTGCAACTATTTAGATGCAGCTCGTCGCGAGCTTTCATTTGAGTACCCGCGGAGCCCAAACGGACTTCGTATGAAGAAGTTATGCCTGTTTTACTGAACGATGCATAAAACAGATTCCAATCCGAATTCAACTACGAGATTGAGTCTAGATAGATCCGAATTTTGTTTTTTCTTTCTCTTTTTTTTCTCTGACTTTTTTTTTCTTTTTGCTCTCTTTTTTTTCTCTGTCTTTTTTTCTCTCCCTCTTTCCAAGACAAACTAGATAAGATGCAGATTGGATCAAGCGAAGATGTGAACGACCTCAACTATCATTGTGACAATGAACTATGGGTAGCACGTGGTGGAAATTGATGGATGGTGTGGCGGACAGCGGAAGGGATAACGATGCAGCGGCGACGTGACTAATGTGAACAGAACTCGAAACTCTAAACGAACTAGATACTAAGACTAGCAACTCGGCACGACGATGCAACCGATAATTCAATAATGCAAACAATGAAAAGAAAATTGCAACGGCTCAGACTGGCTTGGACAAAAGAAAGAATATATCTAACTTTTTTGTGGCTTTTTCTTCGACAATAGGTAAGAAAATAAATCTAATCGAGGGGAAATTGGAAATTCTCACCGAGCAACCTGAAAACTGATACCACTTGATAGAGGCGAGGGTCCCGATCTTTCGATGAGATGATAACTATCGATTTGGTGGAGTCAACTTTGACGATCCAACTACAAACGTGCACGACGTTGCGCCTTAGCAATCGCTAAACCAATCTCCCGAGGTTACTGACGATGCTGGAAGCACGATCAGCCTGACCCCGAAGTCTATTCCTACACGCAATCGAAGAACAAGCAAGAATATGATAATGCAATCTGAATATTGCGAATATAGATGAAGTATTAATAATGGTGGGGATCCGAAAGCGGTCTTGGTCTGGTCGTTGGACACAAACGAAGTACACGAAGTTGCAATGGCTAACTTTAACTAAACAAATCCCAAGCAAAAAGCTACTAGATGGATCTACTTATATAGGAGCAAGGTGTGGCGGCCAAGGAGGTGGGAGGATGTCCCAAGGCATCCTAAAACTAACCTAGGTCGTACAAGGCTCATGGGCCCATGTGGAGGTGATGCAACACCTTTGGACTTGTTGTTTGACTCGGATTCTGCTGCAACGTCAGATTGTTTCATCGATATCTCAATGCTCCAGATGAATTTGAAGGTTAATCCAATTGGGTTGGAAAGAGCACGAAATCTAGTTTCCAACAAAAAAAGAATCACCCAATTCGGAGTCCGTATGAAAAAGTTGTTGGTGTTTTGAGTCAGGTATGTTTGTGCAGTCCGAATCTGAATCCAGAACGTGAGAGACTTGGACTCTATCTTCTCTTGGGCCAAAAGTGACGTAAGAGAACTTTTTGAACAGCAAGTAAACATCTCTTTCTCCCTTATCTTCATATGTGGATTGTACAAATGTCCCATACACCTACAATTAGACAAAACACAAAAGTGTGTGAAGTATTTTTGTTCTGGATAACATAAATAGATTATTTAATAGTTTGCACTAGAAATCACCTCACAAATATGGATGTATGCAATATTTTTGGTCGTATCCAAGGTAGTCATTTCCTCATAATCCTCCCCTTCTTGAAAACAAATCCATCCTCGGCGTTGCTTAATCTGAAATGTGGCTAACAAAGAGACAAGGTGTACATGTTGTATATGTATATGTCATCCATTTTTACTTCCCTTAATTGTTGCACATATGACACATGTACACATGAGTAACTTTCATAGTTCATAAAATGTATAGCCAAAATATTACCACAATTATCATAAGGCATGAAAATGTTGCAACTCAATTTGCACATATAAGTGAAGCTCTTATTCGTATCAAAAGATTGACAATGTTCATCATTAAACCATCCCAACATTGCGGAATAAACCTTATTTGCATCAAGTTTACATGCTACCACATGCTTAAATAAGCAAACATGCAATAAGTCATTTGACACAGAATCATCACCAAGATTAGAGGTCATATCAAAATGATTAAACATGGGTTCTTTTGCATCAACAATTAATTCACTGGGTGCACTAGACATTACTGATATTGCATTTGTTTGATCACATGCCAAAGTCAAATCATCAACATAGTCCTCTAAAATAGGTGGTGTGATCAAAGTAGTGGGTAGGTCATCACATGGTGAACTCAAATTGACAAGGTATTCATCATACTCATGAGGAGGTGGAAGATCAGTACCTTTGTCATTACCTTTTATGATCAACTCAGTTGATGTAGACACTCTTGGTGGTGATGTGTCACATGTTGGAGGAGATGTAGTCCGCACAACAACAGATGTGGTTGTCATAGTATGCCTAGTAGTTGAAGGAAAAATCGTATCAACTATTGGAATGTGCACCGTGCGCTTGTTCTCCTCGTGGGCAACACGTCGTTTTATTTTCTGTTTAGCTTTGCGAGCAAGACGAAACAAATGGTCCATAGGATAACACTCTTCATGAATTAGTATCTCTTGAATAATATGGTTTAATCCTCCCCAAAATATATCCATAAAACCATCTTCACTTTCTTCTAAAGAGGAATGCAACAAGGTAGTTTGTAAATCATCATAATATTTTGTTACAGTGTCACTACCTTGTTTTAAATGTTACAACTTTTTAATCATGTCACGAGTATAATAAGCGGCAACGAAAGTACGTCGCTTGGCAAGTTTGAAATCATCCCAAGCAGTAGGTATATAATTAGGGTGTAACCGACAATATTCTCTCCACCAAACCAAAGCATAACCAGTGAAAAAACCAACCGCAACCTTAACCTTTTTATGTTCATCAAAATTATGGGAAGCAAATATATTTTTTATGCTGAACTCCCATTCAATATATAAAGCAGGTCTAAAACGGCCATTAAATGGTGGTATAGATACATTAACCTCGTCTTGTGCATTTGAATGTTTGTGCACCTCTTGTGATGGTTGTGGTATTTGCAAAGGTGGTGGCACATCTCCCATGATCGACAAAGCCCATGAATCGACTTTGGATCCTGTCATGATTAGTAGAAACAAGAAACCGAATCCAAAAAAATGTTCCTATGAACTAGTTGAAAGTGGTGGTAAAACGCTCACAGTATAGCAAATCTCAATATCTTACAAGTTCTTACCATGCAGTAGGTGGTGATCGGCAACCAGCAGTGTCAAATAACTCTGAAGATTGAGTAAAGCGATTGCCAGGGGAATGTAGTATACACGGTGTAGAAATATGTGGAGCTGGGTTGGCTATATATGGTAGCAAAAGATTAGCAATAATCAATTCAAAGATGCAATGTTGAATAAACGCTCAACGACGGTACTGTGCTGGTCCTAGGCTAGACCGAACTAGAGACGCGAGTCTAGAACACTAATGAGGTCACGCCGTAGCACAAAGCAGCAAGATATAAGTGAAGATCACAATAGCAGTAAAGATAATGATGTGAAACAACAGCCAAGCAGGATATATCAATAACTTTCTCTCCAACTTCCCTTTAGAAAAGTTTGTGCCAATTTTTTGATAATATTTTTCAAGAATGGTACAGACTCAAGCTTTCAAACGCAAAAGGAATCACTCAATTCGCAGTTGATATGAGGAGTCAAAAAATTCTAAAACTGGCGTGAAAACTGCAATAAGCTGTGTTCGTGATCTTCGGAGTGCAAAAAGACCTATTTAGAAGCCGATTTTGAGGTGCCAAATATTGAACAAGCTTCTGCAACTATTTAGATGCGGCTCGTCACTAGCTTTCATTTGAGTACCCGCGGAGCCCAAACGGACTTCGTATGAGGAAGTTATGCATGTTTTACTGAACGATGTATAAAACAGATTCCAATCTGAATTCAACTACGAGATTGAGTCTAGATAGATCTGAATTTTGTTTTTTTCCCTCTTTTTTCCTCACACCATTTTTTTTATTTTCTTTCTCTCTATTTTTTCTCTGACTTTTTTCTTTTTGCTCTTTTTTTTTTCTCTGTCTTCCCCCCCCCTCTTTCCAAGACAAACTAGATAAGATGCAGATTGGATCAAGCGAAGATGTGAACGACCTCAACTATCATTGTGACAATGAACTATGGGTAGCACGTGGTGGAAATTGATGGATGGTGTGGTGGACAGCGGAAGGGATAACGATGCAGCGGCAATGTGACTAATGTGAACAAAACTCGAAACTCTAAACGAACTAGATACTAAGACCAGCAACTCGACACGACGATGCAACCGATAATTCAATAATGCAAACAATGAAAAGAAAATTGCAACTGCTCAGACTGGCTTGGACAAAAGAAAGAATACATCTAACTTTTTGTGGCTTTTTCTTGGACAATAGGTAAGAAAATAAATCTAATCTAGGGGAAACTGGAAATTCTCACCGAGCAACCTGAAAACTGATTCCACTTGATAGAGGCGAGGGTCCCGATCTTTCGATGAGATGATAACTATCGATTTGGTGGAGTCAACTTTGACAATCCGACTACAAACATGCACGACATTGTGCCTTAGCAATCGCTAAACCAATCTCCCGAGGTTACTGACGATGCTGGAAGCACGATCAGCCTGACCACGCAGGTCTACTGCTACACGCAATCGAAGAACAAGCAAGAATATGATAATACAATCTGAATATTGCGAATATAGATGAAGTATTAATAAAGGTGGGGATCCGAAAGCGGTCTTGGTCTGGTCGTTGGACACAAACGAAGTACACGAAGTTGCAATGGCTAACTTTTAACTAAACAAATCCCAAGCAAAAAGCTACTAGATGGATCTACTTATATAGGAGCAAGGGGTGGCGGCCAAGGACATGGGAGGACGTCCCAAGGCATCCTAAAACTAACCCTAGGTCGCACAAGGCTCATGGGCCCAAGTGGAGGTGATGCAACACCTTTGGACTTGTTGTTTGACTCGGATTCTGCTGCAACGTCAGATTGTTTCGTCGATATCTCAATGCTCCGTATGAATTTGAAGGTGAATCCAATTGGGATGGAAAGAGCGTGAAATCTAGTTTCCAACAAAAAAATAATCACCCAATTCGGAGTCCGTATGAAAAAGTTGTTGGTGTTTTGATTCAGGTATGTCTATGCAGTCCGAATCTGAATCCAGAACATGGGAGACTTGGACTCTATCTTCACTTGGGCCAAAAGTGACGTGAGAGAAATTTTTGAACGGAAAGTAAACATCTCTTTCTCCCTTATCATCATATGGGGATTGTACAAATGTCCCATACACCTGAAATTAGACAAAACATAAAAGTGTGTGAAGTATTTTTGTTCTGGATAACATAAATAGATTATTGAATAGTTTGCACTAGAAATCACCTGACAAATATGCATGTATGCAATATTTTTGGTCGTATCCAAGGTAGTCATGTCCTCATCACTAAGTCTGGAAAATTCTGGCTAGGCAGTTTTTAGACCATTTGTAGACTTTTTCGAAAAAAAATTGTTGCGGAGCAAAAAAAGTGCAAAAAAAGAAAACAATTCATAGGGTGCTCCTCCCTTGTTTACGTGCAGCGTCGTGATTTTGTTAGTGTTCTAGGCTCGCGTCTCTAGCACAGTCTAGCCTAGAACCAACACAGTACAGTCGTTGAGCATTTATTCAACTTTGCATCTCTGAATTGATTATTGCTGACCCTTTTTGCTACCATATTATAAGCCTTCTTAGCTCCACATACATCTACGTCGTGCGTTTGACTCTCCCTGGTAATCGCTCTATCCAAGCTTTGAGAGTTTTGACTACAACGGTTGCCGATCACCACCTGCTGCTGGGTAAGAACTGGTAAGAATTTGAGATTCGCTTGGCGGATTTGTGATTCACCACCACCATCACCACCACTTCCTAGTAGTCTGTAGGATCATATTCTTGTGTGTTTCTATCCCTGCTAACCATGGCAGGATCACAAGCCGATGAGACAGATTGGGAGAACATGACGAACAAAGAGCTACACGATAAATTTCAGCAAATGATGAGTGGACAGGTGCAAGACGTGCTAAACAGATTTGAAGAGGCCATGGAGAAGACAGATGGCATGGAGAAGACGTTAGAAACAAAGCTCGATAACAAGTTTAATGAATTGCTCGCGCGTCTTCCACCACCACCACCGGCTGCACCTAACGCACCTCTACAACAACAACAACATCGCCTTCCAAATCAAGTGGGACGGGCACTGCGCATTCCCGTTGAGCCTGGTCAAAATTCTGGTGCCGCTGTTGATGCTTCTGTAGCTCCTATTTCTACCGCAGAGGTGGAGGACCATTACGAGGATGAGGTTGATCAAAATCGGAACTACGTGCAACCACCAGCACCACCGCCACCAGGTCGTCCTCATGCATATCATCGCAATGGTAGGGCTGCACAACCACCTCAGGTACATGATCATGACAATCTCCCTAATCTAAAATTGAACATTCCACCATTTGAGGGTAGATATGTTCCTGATATATATCTTACTTGGGAGTTAGAAACTGAGCAATGATTTACATGTTTACAATATCCTGAGGAGAGACGTGTTCCTGCTGCTGTTTGTGCTTTCAGTAGCTTTGCATGTGTTTGGTGGTCTGAACATTGTAGATTATATCCTATTCCAGCTACTTGGGCTACTTTGAAAATTGCTATGCATACTCGTTGGGTTCCACCATATTATCAACGTGAATTACTTCAAAAATTGCAGCGTTTAAGACAAGGAAAAAATTCTGTAGAAGAATATTATCAGGAATTACAAACTGGCATGATTAGATGTGGTATTGTTCAGGAGAATGAAGCTATGATTGCACGTTTTATGGGTGGATTAAATAGAGAGATTCAGACCATTCTAGAGTATAAGGAGTATACTAATATCACTCGTTTATTCCATCTTGCTTGTAAAGCTGAACATGAAGTGCAGGATCGATAGGCATTGGCGCGAACTAACTTTTCTGCAGGTCGATCTTCATCATGGACACCACGTGCATCCTCTATTTCCACTGCACCAGCACCTACATCAGGTGCCACCTCGAGCCGTGATACAATAAAGCAAGAACAACCACCACTATCTCCTAAGAGCACACCTGCTGGGCCTGTAGAGAGTTCTTTCTTCTTCCATGGCATCAACAGGGCACACAAGTGATATTATTTGTCGTCGTTGTAAGGGAAGAGGACATTTTG
This sequence comes from Triticum urartu, assembly GCF_003073215.2. Taxonomy (NCBI): domain Eukaryota; kingdom Viridiplantae; phylum Streptophyta; class Magnoliopsida; order Poales; family Poaceae; genus Triticum; species Triticum urartu. The sequence continues at coordinate 319,422,644 of NC_053028.1, forward strand.
CGAGAGAACGCAAATCTCAGCGTGTGATGATTGTTACTGAGGATGGTGGGTATGAGTCTACTAGTGACTATGATGAGGAGACTTTGGCTCTTATTACACATGAAGAACACGGTGGAGAGGATTCTGATCATGAGACGCAATACATGGCTGCTGAACATGTTGATAGGTATGAATGTTTACTTGCTCGACGTGTTTTGAGTGTGCAGGTTCACAAGCTGAGAAAAATCAGAGGCATAATTTGTTCCATACAAAGGGAGTTGTGAAGGAACGTTCTGTTCGCGTCATCATAGATGGAGGGAGCTGCAATAACTTGGCTAGCATGGAGATGGTGGAGAAGCTATCTCTCCCCACAAGACCACATCCACATCCTTACTACATCCAATGGTTCAACAACAGCGGCAAGGTTAAGGTAACACGTACTGTTCGTGTGCATTTTAGTTTCTCTACATATGTTGATTATGTTGATTGTGATGTGGTACCTATGCAAGCATGTTCCTTATTACTTGGTAGACGATGGTAGAAACAACCAGTATACTCTTGTTCATAAGGATAAAAATATTACTTTGCTTCCTATGACTCCTGATTCCATTTTGAAAGATGATATTAATAGAGCTAATAAAGCAAAACAAGAGAAAAAAAAGAGTGAAAATGAGATTGTGGCAAAAGAATTTGAGCAACAAATGAAGCCTAATAATAAACCATCTAGCGTTGTTTCTGGAATTAAATTGAAAAGTGCATGTTTACTTGCCACCAAATCTGATATTGATGATCTAGATTTTAGCAAATCTGTTTGCTATGCTTTTGTGTGCAAAGAGGCATTATTTTCATTCGAGGACGTGCCCTCCTCTTTGCCTCCTCCTGTCACTAACATTTTGCAGGAGTTCGCTGACGTCTTTCTACAAGACGTGCCACCGGGATTACCACCTATTGAAGGGATTGAGCATCAAATTGACTTAATTCCCGGTGCATCATTACCCAACCGTAAACCATACCGTACCAATCCAGAGGAGACGAAGGAGATTATGCGTCAAGTACAAGAACTGCTCGACAAAGGTTATATACGCGAATCCCTTAGTCCTTGTGCTGTTCCTATCATTTTAGTGCCGAAAAAGGATGGTATGTCGCGTATGTGCGTTGATTGTAGAGGCATTAATAATATTACTATTCGTTATCGTCATCCTATTCCTAGGCTAGATGATACGCTTGATGAATTGAGTGGATCTACAATATTCTCCAAAGTTGATTTGCGTAGTGGATACCATCAAATTCGTATGAAATTGGGAGATGAATGGAAAACATCATTTAAAACTAAGTTTGGATTATATGAGTGGTTAGTCATGCCTTTTTGGGTTAACTAATGCACCTAGTACTTTCATGAGATTAATGAACAAAGTTTTACGTCCTTTCATTGGACGATTTGTGGTAGTTTACTTTGATGACACATTCATTTATAGCAAATCTTTAGAGGAACATTTGGAACATTTACGTGCTGTTTTTATTGCTCTACGTGATGCACGTTTGTTGGGTAACCTTGGAAAGTGCACCCTTTGCACCGACTGAGTATCTTTTCTTGGCTATGTTGTTACTCCACAGGGAATTGAAGTTGATAAAGCCAAGATTGAAGCTATTGAGAGTTGGCCGCAGCCCAAAATGGTCACACAAGTCAGGAGTTTCCTTGGCCTCGCTGGATTCTATAGGCGTTTTGTGAGAGATTTCAGCACCATTGCTGCACCTCTCAATGAGCTTACAAAGAAGGACATGCCTTTTGTTTGGGGTACCGCACAGGAAGAAGCCTTCACGATATTGAAACATAAGTTGACACATGCTCCTTTACTCCAACTGCTTGATTTTAATAAGACTTTTGAGCTTGAATATGATGCTAGTGGAATTGGATTAGGAGATGTGTTATTACAAGATGGCAAACCTGTTGCATACTTTTCTGAAAAATTGAGTGGGCCTAGTCTGAACTATTCTACTTATGCTAAAGAATTATATGCTCTTGTTCGGACCTTAAAAACATGGCAACATTATTTATGGCCCAAAGAATTTGTTATACATTCTGATCATGAATCTTTGAAACACATTAAAAGTCAAGCAAAACTAAACCATAGACATGCTAAATGGGTTGAATTCATTGAGACTTTCCCTTATGTCATTAAACACAATAAGGGTAAAGAAAATATTATTGCTGATGCATTGTCTCGTAGTTATACTATGCTTTCACAACTTGACTTTAAAATATTTGGTTTGGAGACCATCAAAGATCAATATGTGCATGATGCTGAATTTCAAGATGTATTGCAGAATTGTTAGGAAGGGAGAACTTGGAACAAGTTCGTTCTTAATGATGGATTTGTGTTTCGTGCTAACAAGCTATGCATTCCAGCTAGCTCTGTTTGTCTTTTGTTGATGCAGGAGGCACATGGGGGAGGATTAATGGGACACTTTGGCGTCAAGAAGACTGAGGATATACTTGCTACACATTTCTTTTGGCCAAAGATGAGACGGGACGTTGAGCGTTTTGTTGGTCGCTGCACTACATGTCAAAAAGCTAAGTCACGACTCAATCCTCATGGTTTATATATGCCTTTGCCTGTACCTAGTGTTCCTTGGGAGGATATATCTATGGACTTTAGGTTTACCTCGAACAAAGAAGGGGAGGGGTAGCATATTTGTTGTCGTGGATAGGTTTTCTAAAATGGCACACTTTATACCATGTCATAAAAGCGATGATGCTGTTAATGTTGCTGATTTGTTCTTTCGTGAAATTATTCGCTTGCATGGTGTGCCAAATATTATTGTTTCAGATCGTGATACTAAATTTCTTAGCCACTTTTGGAGATGTTTATGGGCTAAGTTGGGGACTAAACTGCTTTTTAGTACTACTTGTCACCCCCAAAATGATGGACAAACTGAAGTAGTCAATAGAACATTGTCTACTGTGCTTAGGGCTGTTTTGAAGAATAACAAGAAAATGTGGGAAGAATGCTTGCCTCATATTGAATTTTCTTATAATCGTTCTTTGCATTTTACTACTAAGATGTGCCCTCTTGAAATTGTGTATGGTTTCCTACCTCGTGCACCTATTGATTTGTTGCCTCTTCCATCTTTGGAGAAGGTTAATTTTGATGCTAAAGAACGCGTTGAATTTATTTTAAAAATGCATGAGTTAACTAAGGAAAACATTGAGCGTATGAATGCTAAATATAACTTGCTGGAGATAAGGGTAGAAAACATGTTGTGTTTGCACCTGGAGATCTTGTTTGGTTACTGTCGGTGTCAAAACCGGCGGATCTCGGGTAGGGGGTCCCGAACTGTGCGTCTAAGGCGGATGGTAATAGGAGGCAGGGGACACAATGTTTTACCCAGGTTCGGGCCCTCTTGATGGAGGTAAAACCCTACGTCCTGCTTGATTAATATTGATGATATGGGTAGTACAAGAGTAGATCTACCACGAGATCGGAGAGGCTAAACCCTAGAAGCTAGCCTATGGTATGATTGTATGTTGTTCTACGGACTAAAACCCTCCGGTTTATATAGACACCGGAGGGGCTAGGGTTACACAAGGTCGGTTACAAAGGAGGAGATATACATATCCGTATTGCCTAGCTTGCCTTCCACGCCAAGTAGAGTCCCATCCGGACACGAGATGAAGTCTTTAATCTTGTATCTTCATAGTCCAACAGTCCGGCCGAAAGATATAGTCCGGCTGTCCGGAGACCCCCTAATCCAGGACTCCCTCAGTAGCCCCTGAACTAGGCTTCAATGACGATGAGTCTAGCGCGCAGTATTGTCTTCGACATTGCAAGGAGGGTTCTTCTCCAATTTCCAAGCGTTTGTAAATAGTATCCGACCCCATAAATGTTGATCCTCTTGGCTTCTGCACCCAATAAGGGCAATCCCTCGAACGAATATGAGGCGCCAGGGCATTTTTACATTCACCCCCCTAGCAAGATAAATAAATTGTCTATTAAAGCGATTGGGATTCTTAGATCCGATCCACACCATCCTCCCCTCAGCGAGAATCCATCAGAGCGCGTTTCGGAAAGATCCATTCCAGCATGGCCAACCTCTGCAGCTCCTCCTCCCGCCCCCGTAGCCCTAAGCTTGGTGATTGGGAGAGGTGTTCAGTTCCACATAGTCGATTGGTCGAACTGCAGACCAAAGGATTTCTTCCTCCGGCATACATGGTGCCCATTCGAGCCGGGCTCGCCACCCACAATGGCGGGGAGCAAGCGGAGAACTTTCCCTGTCCCTCCATGGGGGAACGGGTTTGCCTTGTTCCTTACTTACTAAGGGGACTCGGATTTCCAATTCATCCGTTCCTCCGCGGGCTCCTGGAGTTCTACGGCCTCCAACTACACAATCTCACCCCTGCCTCCATCCTACACATTGCCGGCTATGTTGCTCTCTGCGAGTTGTTCCTGGGCTGCGAGGCTCACTTCGAGCTGTGGAAAAGGCTATTTTGCCTCGTCCCTCGCACACATAGGGAATCATTTTATCAAGTGGGCGGAGCCGAAGTATGGCGCATCGCCGATACCGAATATCTGTTCGGTACCCCTAAGAAGCCATCCGAAGACTGGCCTTCAGAATGGTTTTATATGGAGGACGTTCCCCTTCCGGACCCTGTTCGGCGGGGTCTTCCTCAGTTCAACAATGCTCCTCTGAAAAAGCGCCAAAGTTGGCGCCCGCGGAGCCCCCAGGTGGAAGACGACAGAGAAGTCCTCTATCTGATGAACCGGATTAAGGCACTGGCTCAGTCAGGTTTGACAATAATCGAAGTTATGTCGATTTGCATAATGTGGGGAGTGCAACCACTTCAATATCGTGGGCATCCCTTATGGTGTTTCAACGGGGAGGATGACGCCACCCGCTACGGGCGTAAGGGTCCGGGCGATACTGCTGCATTAGCCAAAATGTTGTCCGAACTGTTCAAGGGAGAGGAGGAGGAGTTCACCCGCATCAAGCCACGGGATGGATTCTCCATGTACAATCCTCCAAGCTGGGTAAGCTATATCCCCTTACTTCCATCTTCCCGCGTTTTTCGTTGTAAGTATTCACCTTGCCAATTTACGGCAAGAACTGCGAAAGGCCATAAATGAGGTCTGCAGCCCTTCTCCACAACCGGAGGACCCTGACGGGCCCTCGACTCCGGACTCGAAGAAGATCTGGTTATCTCCGTGGAGCTGATAAACCGACAGTTCTATCAGTTAAGCTGCGATGATGCCATGGTGGCCATTACGGCCGACTATCCCGGACTGCTCCCTGCATCGCACGTAAGAAAAACCGAAAAGGCCCAACTCAAAAAAGTAGGATCCCCTTTTATACACTTCACCCACCATATTCACATGGCCTTTTTACAAGGAAGGCATTCGGGATGCCCTGCAGCAACACGCCAACAGGAGGCGCTGAGGCCAGGTAGGCCAAAAAGGAAGGCAGTTAGGACGGAGACGCCGGCGCAAAGGTACAACAAACCCCGCTCCGTGGTTATCGTATTTCTCAAAATATAATGACGCCCGTGTTTCTTTAACAGAAAAAACGCTCGCCGGAATATGTCCGGCGATGTCGCCGATCACGCTTCCACCAGTCGAGCACCAGGACCGGACACGGAGGCAGAAGCCGATATGGGGCAGGCGCGGATAATCCCCCTACAGAGGATGTGGATAGGTTATCTGCTACAAACTCAGAAGTGGAAAGCGCCATGAATCATAGGCGCCGCCGGGCCGTACTCCGTGACGCTTGTTTCTCACCAGGGGCGTTTGATGCCTTTAATTCTGGAGAGGCGTACCTCCGTGCCGCTCAAGATGGTCTAGCCAGAGCCACGGATCAGTATGTAAAGGATGTACGGGTGAGTGAATCTGACGATTTGTATGTGTCAGTAGTCCCTGAGACTTGAAACAGTTAGCAGAACTGATTTAAGGATCATCTTTATTGTGCAGGTTCTTATGGAGAAGAATACTAGGCTGTCCCAGGAGCTAGAGGAATGCAAGACCCAACTGAGGGCCACCCTTGCCGCATTGCAGGAACAGAAAAAGCCTCCCGCTGGTAACATTTTAAAGAATGATGGTTACCATATAGTGCGCAGCGTGGCTGTAGATCTAAAAATAAATTTTGCAGATGAATCCGGAGAAAATCCGGGGGACCAGCATGTTATGCGGCAGTGAGAAGCTGGCAAACGCGTGCTGACTGAGGTTAGGCGGGAGAAAAACAATCTCCAAGACGCCAATATAAGGCTGAATGTGGAACTAAAAGACGTTCGGGGCCAGCTTGCAGACTCCGAGAAGGAGAATAAGAGGCTTCGATGCGGCATTTTTAGTAAGTGCTTGAATGAATCCTTTAAAGGTATTTGGCGAAGAAGCCGACTAACAGTGTTATGTCTGTAGGTATGCTAACGGGTCGTCCCGCGGAGGAAATGCCTGGGTCTGCGGGTGATCTTCTGTCCGAGCTGTCACATCTGCACGAACAAGTTCGACAGGTGATGCAGGGTGTTGCCCAGGCCTTGTGGCCGCCCGTCTCCCTGCCAGAGGGTGTTGTGGAGCTTGTAGAGAAGCTCAAAGGAGCGCGACGGCGCTTCCGATTATGGAAGATATTAGCCTGCCGACAGGGTGCCAGAGAAGCCTGGGCCATGGTGAAGACGCGGTATACCAAAGCAGACCCAAATCACATGGCCGAGGTCGGGCCTGTGGGGCCCGACGGAAAAGAGATTCCCGTTAGCTTAGTTTATGGGCAAGTAGAATTAGCCGCAAAGTATTCCCAACATGATTGTAAGCTAGACCGCCTGTTGGATGGTATAGAGGAAGAATTTAATCAGTCTGCATGACTATGTAATTGAAGTGACATGTATAATGCCTTCTAGCCGGATTGTAGATCGTTTGTCATTGCGGACCTTTTCTCTTCAGCCTCCGGGCCCAATAGTCCAGAGTGTATCCGAATACCCACTCAGTTATATAAGAACCGGGGTATGCGTGGAGACTAGGCGTAGGGGTCATTAGTGCTTTATCAGACAAGTGCCCAACTAGTTATGTTATATTACATGGGTAGTAAGAAACATCTTCCAGGGAGAATAGTTCTATTAAGGGTTCCTTTCCCTGGGAAAGCATGCCCTAAAGTGCATGTCTGGACTGCGATAGGAAACGCAGGAAAAACATCTGGGGGCAGATATGAAAAATAAAAGTCATCTTTTGTTCACCGACTGAATATTCCCTTAAGAACGCTAGCTTTCGGCTTCACCCAGTCTGAGGTACACATCCGGCTGACCCGGCGGTAACAATCACAGAGGTGCTCCCCTTATGCCCTAGCCGACTTAACGGGAACATAGGGCATAAATACAAGAGCCAGGCAACCCAGCTTGGCCAAAACTTAAGTCCTATCGATGCATATAATGGCGAAAAAGGTACATGCGGAAGTATAACACATGTGTTGGGCATGAAGCCCGGATAAATAATTTAAGCTTCTGTGAAAGAAGCCCCCAGGTATGAAGAGTGTGGCTAGCGCATCTGTAATGTGCACACAAGGGACAAGGTGACCCTTGAAGGCCTAGAGAAATAAGAAAAGAAAGAAAGAAAGGAAAACAAGACAGATAATGTATTTTTGAAAAATGGACAAAGGGAGGGGACTAACATAGAGTCCGGTGCTAGGCGTAGAATCTTCGGAGCCTCGCCGCGTTCCATGGGTTCGGCTCGAGTCGACTAGTCGATGCATCCCGCAGTCGGTACGCTCCACCGGTCAGAACTTGGTCGATAATGAAGGGACCTTCCCACTTGGGCTCGAGCTTGTTCTTTTTCTTATCCGGCAGGCGTAGAACTAGTTCGCCAATGTTATAAGTTTTGGCCCGTACTTCTCTGCTTTGATATCTGCGAGCCTGTTGCTGATAAAATGCGGAACGGCCTTTGGCTATGTCGCGCTCCTCCTCCAAGGTGTCCATACTGTCCTGCTGATCGAGCTCGGCTTCTCTTTCTTCGTACATGCGCACTCTAGGTGAGTCATGAATTATGTCACAGAGCAAGACTGCCTCTGCGCCGTACACCATAAAGAAGGGTGTATATCCGGTACTACGATTCGGCGTGGTCCGCAGCCCCCAGAGTACGGAGTCGAGCTCCTCTACCCAGTGCGTGTTAGACTCCGTTAAGGAACGCAATAATCTAGGTTTAATGCTGCTCATTATAAGACCGTTTGCTCACTCGACTTGACCGTTGGTTTGTGGGTGATAGACTGAGGCATAATCGAGCTTGATGCCCATGTTGCTGCACTAGAGTTTTACCTCGTCAGCCGTGAAGTTCGTGCCGTTATCAGTGATGATGCTGTGGGGGACGCCGTAACGGTGTACAACCCCGGATATGAAATCTATCATCAGTCCGGATTCGGCTGTTTTAACCGGTTTGGCCTCTATCCATTTGGTGAATTTATCCACCATGACCAATAAGTATTTTTTCTTGTGGGTTCCCCCTTTAAGGGGTCCAACCATGTCAAGGCCCCAGACCGCAAAGGGCCATGTAATGGGGATTGTTTGGAGGGCGGTGGGTGGCATGTGGCTTTGATTTGCAACGAGCTGGCAATCGGCGCAATGTTGGAACAGTCCTGTGCATCTGCCCGGGCCGTTGGACAATAGAATCCTGTACGAAAGGCCTTTCTTACAAGAGCCCGGGCTGCGGCGTGATGACCGCCGAGTCCGGCGTGAATTTCTGCCAAAAGATTCCGCCCTTCCTCTTCGAAGATGCACCTTTGAAGGACTCCAGTAGTGCTTTTCTTGTACAATTCTCCCTCATGGACCCTGTAGGCCTTGGATCGCCGCACTATGTAGCGTGCCTCATTTTGGTCCTCCGGAAGTTCCTTTCTAGTTAGGTAGGCCAGGAATGGTTCTATCCACGGGGCGATAATGGCCATTATTTCGTGGGCTGAAGGTGTTATTTCGGTGGCGGAGCCTCCGATTGTGTCAGAGAGTTCGGTATCGGGTATTTTGGCCGGGTCTGGACTGTTGTTACCGGTGTCCCCTTCCCATGCTACGGATGGCTTGAAAAGCCTTTCCAGAAATATGTTGGTGGGGGGACCACGTCGTATTTTGCACCGATGCGGGCGAGGATATCCGCCGCCTGATTGTTTTCCCGAGCCACATGGTGAAATTTGAGTCCCTCGAACCGAGCTGACATTTTTAGGACGACGTTTCGGTAGGCCGCCATTTTCAGATCCATGGCGTCGAAATCTCCGTTTATTTGGGATATTGCGAGGTTTGAATCCCCACGCACCTCCAGGCGTTGAATGCCCATGGAGACTGCCATCCGAAGACCATGCAACAGAGCTTCGTATTCGGATGCATTGTTAGAATCTGTATACAATATTTGCAGTATGTACCGAATGGTATCTCCAGTTGGGGACGTCAGGACGACGCCAGCCCCTAGACCAGCCAGCATTTTAGAACCGTCGAAGTGCATGATCCAATTGGAGTATGCGGCGTACTCTTTAGGGAGTTCGACCTCCGTCCATTTGGCGATGAAGTCGGCCAGTACTTGCGATTTAATGGCTCGGCGAGGTTTGTTTGTTATGTCGAATGGGAGGAGCTCAATGGCCCATTTTGCAATCCGGCCCGTAGCGTCACAGTTGTTGATAATATCATTAAGCGACACTTCCGAGGCTACTGTAATCGAACACTCTTGAAAGTAGTGTCGCAGTTTCCGCGATGCCATGAGTACCGCATATGCTATTTTTTGGTAATGCGGGTACCGTGATTTGCATGGAGTGAGGACAGTGGATACATAGTATATCGTCTTTTGAAGAGGGAATTTGTGTCCGTCCGCTTCCCGTTCGACAACGAGCACCGCACTTACAACTTGATGAGTTGCCTCAATGTACAACAACATTGGTTCGCCGATGTTTGGCATGGCCAGGATTAGGTTGGTTGCCAGAATGGCCTTTATTTCTTCCAATCCGGCTATGGCCGCGTCCGTCCACTCAAAGTGTTCGGTGCGCCGAAGGAGGTGATAAAGGGGTAAAGCCTTTTCTCCCAAGCGGGAGATAAAGCGGCTTAGAGCCGCCATGCATCCAGTTAGCTTCTGGATTTGTTTGATGTCTGTTGGGGTAGCCAACTATGACAACGCTCGTATTTTGGCCGGATTAGCTTCAATACCTCTACTGGAGACAATGAATCCCAGGAGCTTTCCGGCTGGTTCGCCGAAAACGCATTTTTCCGGATTGAGCTTGATGTCATATGTTCAGAGGTTGTCGAATGTGAGCCTCAAGTCGTCTATCAAAGAGTCGACATGTTTGGTTTTGACGACCACATCGTCTACGTATGCCTCTACTGTTTTGCCAATTTGTTTCTCCAGGCATGTCTGAATCATGCGCTGAGATGTTGTGCCGGCATTTTTGAGCCCAAAAGGCATTGTGTTGAAATAGAAGGGACCGTATGGTGTGATGAATGCCGTTGCGGCTTGGCCGGACTCTGCCATCTTGATTTGGTGGTAACCGGAGTATGCGCCGAGGAAACACAATGACTCCTGTCTTGCGGTAGTGTCAATGATTTGATCGATGCGTGGGAGGGGGAAAGGATCCTTTGGGCAAGCTTTATTGAGGTCTTTGAAATCGACGCAAAGGCGCCAGGATTTGTCCTTCTTTGGTACCATCACCAGGTTTGCTAGCCAGTCTGGATGTTTTATTTCTCTAATGAATCCGGCCTCCAATAACTTGGCTAGTTCTTCTCCCATGGCATGTCTCTTAGGTTCGGAGAAACGCCGAAGAGCTTGCTTGACCGGCTTGAATCCCTTTAGGATATTGAGGCTATGCTCGGCCAGCCTACGTGGGATTCCTGGCATGTCTGAAGGATGCCAGGCGAATATGTCCCAATTCTTGCGTAGGAACTCTCGTAGTGCGGTGTCCACAGCGGGGTTTAACTGTGCCCCGATGGAGGATGTTTTGGTGGGGTCCGTTGGGTGGACTTGGAATTTGACTATTTCATCCGCTGGTTTAAAAGAGGTGGACTTGGATCTTTTGTCGAGTATCACATCGTCCATGTCCACTGTGGAGTGTAGCGTGGTTAACTCCTCGGCCGAGAGGGATTCGGATAATGCCTCAAGGGCCAATGCCGCTGTTTTGTTTTCGGCGCGGAGTGCTGTGTCCGGATCACTAGCGAGGGTGATGATTCCGTTGGGCCCGGGCATTTTAAGCTTCATGTACCCATAATGGGGTACGGCTTGGAAGATTGCGAACACCTCTCGTCCTAAAAGAGTGTGATAGCCACTGCTGAACGGGGCCACTTGGAATGTAATTTCTTCGGACCTGTAATTGTCTGGCGTGCCGAATACCACATCTAGTGTGATTTTCCCAGCACCACGTGCTTCCCGACTGGGGATAATTCCTCTAAAGGTTGTGCTACTTTGCTCGATGCGGTTCCAGTCTATTTCCATCTTTTGAAGGGTTTCCTCATAGATGCGGTTTAGTGCGCTACCGCCGTCCATGAGTACTTTGGTTAGTCGAAAGCCGTCCACAATTGGACTGAGGACCAGTGCAGTTGGTGCTCGGGCTGTTCGGAATTTGGGTTCATCACTGGCATTGAAGGTAATAGCCATGTCACTCCATGGATTTGTTGCTGCTACGTGGCAGATTTCGGCCATGCTGCGGAGTGTTCGCTTGCGCCTATTATTTGACGCAAAGGTCTCGAACACTGTTAACACCGTATTGTTATCCACTGGATGGTGCTCTGTGGTATGTGGGATAAGAAGATCCTCACCACTTTTGGCCACCTGCCGGCGTGTCCAACATGCTCTAAGGCTGTGCATTGGTATTATATCCGCCGTGCTATGAATTTTGCAGGGTCCGTTGAGCCATCCCTCCAGTATGGTTCCTTGCCCTGTATACGGTTTTTGCTTTTTGGTAGTTAACCCGGGTGTATTGTGATAATGCACCCTTTTATTTCGGACTAGGTTTGTGTTCAGGGCCGGATTATCCCAAAAGTTTGTTTCGGTTTTCCAGGCACTTTCCATCGCACAGTACTTTCGTACTATGGATGCCAAGTCAGCGAAGCGTGTTATCTCAGGGCGATTTATGGTGTTAAGGATTCCCTTGTCCGTGCAATTATTGTAGAAAAATAAGATTGCGTCTTCCTCGCGACAGTCCTTAACCTTATTCCTCGCAAGGAGGAATCTGGCCCAGTAATGATGTACTATTTCCTGGGGCTCTTGCCTGATATGGGAAAGGTCGCTTGTGTTTGGGTGGGTGGGATTGAATCCAAACCCCTACCCGATCTGGGATCCAGGGGCCGAGGAGTTTCCAATTTTGGAAGTTCCGGTTCCGGGATGTTACCCGCTAATCCTGGTCCGCTGTCTGAGTCTAAGTTCAAGGATTGGATGTTGTCCTCCCGCGAACGGGCGTCCGTCTCGGAGAGCTCGGGAATCCGGACATAGTTGGTCCTCAGGATAGAGGAAAGGTCGCCGCATTGTTCATCCACCACTGCAATATGATGGGTGACTGGTGGAGAGTTAATCTCTCTTTGATCGGGTTTAAGCCCAATCCGATCATAGTCCGTAGCGACTCCCAAGGCGGCGATCCGATCCAAGAGCTCGTTTAAGGAGGAGAGCTCCATTGGATCCATCTGTTCGGCGAGCGCCGATTGGACGTGGAAGTAGTTTTCGATGACCCGAGAATTCATCGTTGGCGCGGCGGCTGAACAGGCGGTCATGATGAACCCGCCTAGCCGGAGAGTTTGGCCGACAGCCAAAGCTCCCCCGACAGTAGTACTGTCTTTAAAGACGAGACGAGACATCCTTCCTTCTGGCGACGGCACAGAGGAACTCTCAATGAAAACACCAATGTCAGTGTCAAAACCGGCGGATCTCGGGTAGGGGTCCCGAACTGTGCGTCTAAGGCGGATGGTAACAGGAGGCAGGGGACACAATGTTTTACCCAGGTTCGGGCCCTCTTGATGGAGGTAAAACCCTACGTCCTGCTTGATTAATATTGATGATATGGGTAGTACAAGAGTAGATCTACCACGAGATCGGAGAGGCTAAACCCTAGAAGCTAGCCTATGGTATGATTGTATGTTGTTCTACGGACTAAAACCCTCCGGTTTATATAGACACCGGAGGGGCTAGGGTTACACAAGGTCGGTTACAAAGGAGGAGATATACATATCCGTATTGGCTAGCTTGCCTTCCATGCCAAGTAGAGTCCCATCCGGACACGAGATGAAGTCTTTAATCTTGTATCTTCATAGTCCAACAGTCCGGCCGAAAGTATAGTCCGGCTGTCCGGAGACCCCCTAATCCAGGACTCCCTCAGTTACATTTGTGTAAGGATAGATTTCCTAATTTGCGCAAATCAAAGCTAATGCCACGTCGTGATGGTCCTTTCAAGGTGTTAGAGAAAATAAATGATAATGCACATAAACTTGAGCTCCCTGCAGATTTTGGAGTTAGTCCCACTTTAACATTGCAGATTTGAAGCCTTATTTGGGTGAGGACGATGGACTTTCATCGAGGACGACTTCATTTCAAGAAGGGGAGGATGATGAGGACATCAATACCATTGCTACACCCACAGCCCCTGCTGCTATACATACTGGACCAATTACTAGAGCTCGCGCATGCCAATTGAATTATCAGGTACTTTTGTTTCTTGGAAACGATTCTAATGTTCATGCGAATATGATGCTGCCTAAATTGGATACCTTTGTTTCGCTTACAATTGAAGGGCCTAGCTTGGACAAGAAAGATGAACCTTGGAGCAAGTTCAAGCATGGAGATGATGGCGTGCGCAAGGGGATCAAAAACGGAGTTACAAGTGATGATTTCAGGACTTTGAAGCCACCATAAGGAGTGCTTGAAGCCTTGGACGAAATATACAAGATGCTACTTCATAAATTTTGTCCAGAGGCTATTAGGTGCTGCGTCACCTTATTATTGGGCCAGGCCCATGTATTTTCGAAATACTTAAGTATAGGCTGTTTTTAGAGTCCATATGTGTGGGGAAACAAGAGCTAGGGTTGGTTTCGGTCCCCTCCTCCAAGGGCCACGAAATCCCCCCTCTTCCTCCATATATACAACCCTTAGGGCGTTGTTTAGACTTTGGGTTTTGTTTAGATTAGAAGTTCGCCATAGCTGCAACTTCGCGTACTTCGTTTGTGTCCAGCGACCAGACCATGATGTCACAAAACCCCACCTTGATCAATAAAGCATTCATCTTATATTCGCAATATCCAGATTGCAATCTTAGTTTCTTGCTTGTTCTTCATTTGCTCGCACGAAATAGGCCCTCGTGGTCAGGTTGATCGTGCTCCGGCGTGGTCAATAACCCCTTGGAGTTGGTTTAGCGATTGCTAAGGTGCGACATCCTCGCACGTTCGTAGTCGGATCATCAAAGTCGACTTCCTCTAAAACGATAGCCACCATCTCATCGAAAGACAGGACACCTTTGCCTCTATCAGTGGGTATGAGTCCGCTAGTGACTATGATGAGGAGACTTTGGCTCTTATTACACATGAAGTACATGGTGGAGATGATTCTGATCATGAGACGCAGTACATGGCTGCTGAAGATGCTGACAGGTATGAATGTTTAGGTGCTCAACGTGTTTTTAGTGTGCAGGTTACACAAGCTGAGCAAAATCGGAGGCATAATTTGTTCCATACAAGGGAGTTGTGAAGGAACGTTCTGTTTGCATTATCATAGACGGAGGGAGCTGCAACAACTTGGCTAGCTTGGAGATAGTGGAGAAGCTATCTCTCACCACAAGACCACATCCACATCCTTACGACATCCAATGCTTCAACAACAACGGCAAGGTTAAGATAACACGTACTGTTCGTGTGCACTTTAGTATCTCTACATATGCTGATTATGTTGATTGTGATGCGGTACCTATGCAAGCATGTTCCTTATTACTTGGTAGACCATGTCAATTTGATAAAAATTCTGTACACCATGGTAGAAACAATCAGTATACTCTTGTTCATAAGGACAAAAATATTACCTTGCTTCCTATGACTCCTGATTCCATTTCAAAAGATGATATTAATAGAGCTAATAAAGCAAAACAGGAGAAAAATAAGAGTGAAAATCAGATTGTGGCAAAAGAATTTGAGCAACACATGAAGCCTAATAAAAAACCATCTGATGCTGTTTCTGAAAATAAATTGAAAAGTGCATGTTTACTTGCCACCAAATCTGATATTGATGATCTAGATTTTAGAAAACCTGTTTGCTATGCTTTTGTGTGTAAAGAGGAATTATTTTCATTCGAGGACGTGCCTTCCTCTTTGCCTCCTGCTGTCACTAACATTTTGCAGGAGTTCTTTGACGTCTTTCCACAAGATGTGCCACCGGGATTACCACCTATTAGAGGGATTGAGCATCAAATTGACTTAATTCCCGGTGCATCATTACCCAACCGTGCACCATATCGTACCAATCCAGAGGAGACGAAGGACATTATGCGTCAAGTACAAGAACTGCTCGACAAAGGTTATATACGCGAATCCCTTAGTCCTTGTGTTGTTCCTATCATTTTAGTGCCAAAAAAGGATGGTACGTCGCATATGTGCATTGATTGTAGAGGCATTAATAATATTACTATTCGTTATCGTCATCCTATTCCTAGGCTAGATGATATGCTTGATGAATTGAGTGGCTCTACAATATTCTCCAAAGTTGATTTGCGTAGTGGATACCATCAAATTCGTATGAAATTGGGAGATGAATGGAAAACAGCATTTAAAACTAAGTTTGGATTATATGAGTGGTTAGTCATGCCTTTTGGGTTAACTAATGCACCTAGTACTTTCATGAGATTAATGAAGAAGTTTTACGTGCTTTCATTGGACGATTTGTGGTAGTTTACTTTGATGACATATTGATTTATAGTAAATCTTTGGAGGAACATTTGGAACATTTACGTGTTGTTTTTATTGTTCTACGTGATGCACATTTGTTTGGTAACCTTGGAAAGTGCACCTTTTGCACCGACCGAGTATCTTTTCTTGGCTATGTTGTTACTGCACAAGGAATTGAAGTTGATAAAGCCAAGATTGAAGCTATTGAGAGTTGGCCGCAGCCCAAAACGGTCACACAAGTGAGGAGTTTCCTTGGCCTCGCTGGTCTCTATAGGCGTTTTGTGAGAGATTTCAGCACCATTGCTGCACCTCTCAATGAGCTTACAAAGAAGGATTTGCCTTTTGTTTGGGGTACCGCACAGGAAGAAGCCTTCACGGTATTGAAAGATAAGTTGACACATGCTCCTTTACTCCAACTTCCTGATTTTAATAAGACTTTTGAGCTTGAATGTGATACTAGTGGAATTGGATTAGGAGGTGTGTTATTACAAGATGGCAAACCTATTGCATACTTTTCTGAAAAATTGAGTGGGCCTAGTCTGAACTATTCTACTTATGATAAAGAATTATATGCTCTTGTTCGGACCTTAGAAACATGGCAACATTATTTATGGCCCAAGGAATTTGTTATACATTCTGATCATGAATCTTTGAAACACATTAAAAGTCAAGAAAAACTGAACCGTCGACATGCTAAATGGGTTGAATTCATTGAGACTTTCCCTTATGTCATTAAACACAAGAAGGGTAAATAAAAAGTTATTCCTGATGCATTGTCTTGTCGTTATACTATGCTTTCACAACTTGACTTTAAAATATTTGGTTTGGAGACCATCAAAGATCAATATGTGCATGATGCTAAATTTAAAGATGTATTGCAGAATTGTAAGGAAGGGAGAACTTGGAACAAGTTCGTTCTTAACGTTGGATTTGTGTTTCGTGCTAACAAGCTATGCATTCCAGATAGCTCCGTTCGACTTTTGTTGTTGCAGGAGGCGCATGGAGGAGGATTAATGGGATACTTTGGCGTCAAGAAGACCGAGGATATACTTTCTACACATTTCTTTTGGCCAAAGATGAGACGGTATGTTGAGCGTTTGGTTGCTCGCTGCACTACATGTCAAAAAGCTAAGTCACGACTCAATCCTCATGGTTTATATATGCCTTCGCATGTACCTAGTGTTCCTTGGGAGGATATATCTATGGACTTTGTCTTAGGTTTACCTCAAACAAAGAAGGGGAGGTATAGCATATTTTTTGTCATGGATAGGTTCTCGAAAATGACACACTTTATACCATGTCATAAAAGCGATGATGCTGTTAATGTTGCTGATTTGTTCTCTCATGAAATTATTCGCTTGCATGGTGTGCCAAATACTATTGTTTCAGATCGTGATACTAAATTTCTTAGCCACTTTTGGAGATGTTTATGGGCTAAGTTGGGGACTAAACTGCTTTTTAGTACTACTTGTCACCCCCAAACTGATGGACAAACTGAAGTAGTCAATAGAACATTGTTTACTATGCTTAGGGCTGTTTTGAAGAATAATAAGAAAATGTGGGAAGAATGTGAATTTTCTTATAATTGTTCATTGCATTCTACTACTAAGATCTGCCCTTTTGAAATTGTGTATGGTTTCCTACCTCGTGCACCTATTGATTTGTTGCCCCTTCCATCTTCGGAGAAGGTTAATTTTGATGCGGAAGAACGTGCTCAATTGATTTTAAAAATGCATGAGTTATCTAAGGAAAACATTGAGCGTATGAATGCTAAATATAAACTTGCTGGAGATAAGGGTAGAAAACATGTTGTGTTTGCACATGGAGATCTTGTTTGGTTACATTTGCGTAAGGATTGATTTCCTAATTTGCGCAAATCAAAGCTAATGCCACGTGCTGATGGTCCTTTTTAGGTGTTAGAGTAAATAAATGATAATGCATATAACTTGAGCTGCCTCCAGATTTTGGGGTTAGTCCCACTTTTAACATTGCAGATTTGAAGCCTTATTTGGGTGAGGAAGATGAGCTTTCGTTGAGGACGGCTTCATTTCAAGAAGGGGAGGACGATGAGGACATCAATACCATTGTTACACCCACAGGCCCTGCTGCTATACATACTGGACCAAATACTAGAGCTCGCGCACGCCAATTGAATTATCAGGTACTTTCGTTTATTGGTAACGATTCTAATGTTCATGAGAATATGATGTTGCCTAAATTGGATACATTTGTTTTGCTTACAAATGAAGGGCCTAGCTTGGACAAGATGATGAGGACATGACTACCTTGGATACGACGAAAAATATTGCATACATGCATATTTGTCAGGTGATTTCTAGTGCAAACTATTCAATAATCTATTTATGTTATCCAGAACAAAAATACTTCACACACTTTTGTGTTTTGTCTAATTGCAGGTGTATGGGACATTTGTACAATCCACATATGAAGATAAGGGAAAAGGGGAAGTTTAGTTGCTGTTCAATAAGTCCTCTCACGTCACTCTTGGGCCAAGAGAAGATAGAGTCCAAGTCTCTCACGTTCTGGATTCAGATTCGGACTGCACAGACATACCTGACTCAAAATGTCAACAACTTTTTCATACGGACTCCGAATTGGGTGATTCTTTTTTTTGGAAAATAGATTTCGTGCTCTTTCCAACCCAATTGGAATCACCTTCAAATTCGTCCGGAGCATTGAGATATCGATGAAACAATCTGACGCTGCAATAGAATCCGAGTCGAACAACAAGTCCAAAGGTGTTGCACCACCTCCACTTGGGCCCATGAGCCTTGTACGACCTAGGGTTAGTTTTAGGCTGCCTTGGGATGTCCTTCCACCTCCTTGGCCACACCCCTTGCTCCTATATAAGTAGATCCCTCTAGTAGCTTTTTCCTTGGGATTTGTTTAGTTAAAAGTTAGCCACTGCAACTTCGTGTACTTCGTTTGTGTCCAACAACCAGACCAAGACCGCTTTTTGGATCCCCACCTTTATCAATACTTCATCTATATTCGCAATATTCAGATTGCATTATCATATTCTTGCTTGTTCTTCGAGTGCTTGCAGGAATAGACCTTCGTGGTCAGGCTGATCGTGCTTCCAGCATTGTCAGTAACCTCGGGAGATTGGTTTAGCGATTGTTAAGGCGCAACGTTGTGCACTTTTGTAGTTGGATCGTCAAAGTCGACTTGACCAAATCGATAGTTATCATCTCATCGAAAGATCGGGACCCTCGCCTCTATCAAGTGGTATCAGTTTTGAGGTTGCTCGGTGAGAATTTCCAGTTTTTCCTAAATTAGATTTATTTTCTTACCTATTGTCTAAGAAAAAGCCACAAAAAAGTTAGATCTATTCATTCTTT
Organism: Triticum urartu; assembly: GCF_003073215.2. Taxonomy (NCBI): domain Eukaryota; kingdom Viridiplantae; phylum Streptophyta; class Magnoliopsida; order Poales; family Poaceae; genus Triticum; species Triticum urartu. The sequence continues at coordinate 319,441,823 of NC_053028.1, forward strand.
GTCCAAGCCAGTCTGAGCCTTTGAAATTTTCTTTTCATTGCTTGCATAGTTGAATTATCGGTTGCATCATCGTGTCGAGTTGCTCGTCTTAGTGTCTAGTTCGTTTAGAGTTTCGAGTTCTGTTCACATTAGTCACGCCACCACTGCATCGTTATCCCTTCCGGTGTCCACCACCCATCCGTCAATTTCCACCACGTGCTACCCACTGTTCATTGTCATAATCATAGTTGAGATTGTTCACATCTTCGCTTGATCCAATCTGCATCTTATCTAGTTTGTTTTGGAAAGAGGGAGAGAGAAAAAAAGAGAGAGAAAATAAAAGAGTAAAGAAGTCAGAAAAAAGAAAGAAAAAGAAAAAAAGTCTGAGGAAAAAAAGAGAGAAGAAAAAAAAACAAAATTCGGATCTATCTAGACTCACTCTCGTAGTTGAATTCAGATTAGAATCTGTTTTGTGCACTGTTCAGTAAAACAGGCATAACTCCTCATACGAAGTCCATTTTGGCTCCGCAAGTACTCAAATGAAAGCTAGTGACAAGCCACATCTAAATAGTTGCAAAAGCAAGTTCAATATTTGGCACCTCAAAATCGGCTTCTAAATAAGTCTTTTTGCTATCCGAAGTGCACGAAGACAGCTTATTCCAGTTTTTCACGCCAGTTTTCGAATTTTTGACTCCTCATATCAACTCGGAATTGAGTGATTCCTTTTGCGTTTGAAAGCTTGAGTCAATACCATTCTTGAAAAAAAATATCAAAAAATTGGCACAAACTTTTCCAGAGGAAAGTTGGAGACAAAGTTGTTGATATATCCTGCTTGGCTGTTATTTCACATCATTATCTTTACCGCCGTTGTGATCTTCACTTATATCTTGATGTCCGGAGCTACTTACTATCCTTCATTGATGCTAGTTGTGCTACGCCGTGACCTCATTAGTGTTCTAGGCTCGCGTCTCTAGTCCAATCTAGCCTAGGATCAGCACATTACTGTCGTTGAGTGTTTATTCAACATTGCATCTCTGAATTGATTATTGTAATCGTTTGCTACGAAATATAGCCAACCCAGCGCAACATATTTCTACACCGTGTATACATATGTTCCCCTGGCAATCGCTTTACACAATCTTCGGAGTTATTTGACATCGCTGGTTGCCTGTCACCACCTGTCGCATGGTAAGAACTTGTAAGATATTGATATTTGCTTTACTGTGAGCACTTTACAACCACATCCTACTAGTTCATAGGAACATTATTCTCGAATTTTGTTTCTTGTTTCTACTAATCATGTCAGGTTCTAGAGATAGAAGTTCTTGGACGATGGACACAACTTCACCATCACGAGAGTTGGGACAACACACAAATGCACATGGTCAGGTTATCTCTTTACTGTCATTTGAGGGTAGATTTAATCCTGCTATTTATCTAGCTTGGGAGCTTGAAGTAGAACAAGTTTTTACTCGCCATGATTTTTCTAAACTTGAGAGAGTACGAGCCACCACTAGAGCATTTACTGGTTTTGCTTCTGTTTGGTGGAGTGTACATTGTAAGAAAAACATTGATAACCAACCCACAACTTGGAAAGATTTGAAATATGTAATGAGACAACAATTTTTCCCTCCTTACTATCGTCGTGAATTGCTTCACAAATTTGAACAATTTAAACAAGGCAACAACACTGTTCATGCTTACTACCAAGAGTTCGAATCTTATATGCATCGTTGTGACATAGAAGAATCTGAGGATGATACAATGAATAGATTTTTTGGTGATTTGAACCATGATATTCAGGCAAGATTTCAGTATACTCCTCGTTGCATTACTGGTATGTATGTTCGTGCTTGTACCTTTGAGAGACAGATATAGGAGGATGCATTGGGTGACTACAACAACTACTATTCCAGTTCATGCTCACCACCGCCGGTTGGTTCCTTCATCGTTGCACCTACTAGAGCAGCCTCACCTCAGATTGTGAGTGCGACATCATCTCAAGAGTATGGTACATTGTGAACGTCCGTACCTACATCAGCTACGTCTTTGCGACAAGGTAACAATAAAGGTATTGATGATATAACTTCACATGAGAATGATGAATGCCTAGTTAACTTGAATGCATCATGTGTTGAGTTACCTGTTGATTTGAGCACACCACCTATTTTAGAGAATCTTGTTAGTATCATGAATGCGTCATGTGATCAAATAACTGAATTACCAACAATTTTGAGTGCACCCATTGAATTAACTGATGATGCAAAAGAACCGATGTTTAATCATTTTGATATGACCTCTAATCTTGGTGATGATTCAATGTCCAATGACTTATTGCATGTCTACTTATTTAAGCATGTTGTAGCATGTAAATTTGATTCAATTGAGGTTTATTCACCAATGTTGGGATGGTTTAATGATGAACATTGTCAATCTTTTGAAATGAATAAGAGCTTCACTTATATGTGCAAACTGAGTTGCAATATTTTCATGCCTTCTACTTCTTGTGATAATTTTTTGGCTTTAGATTTTATGAACTATGAAAGTTACTCATTTATACAAGTGTCATATGTGCAAAAATCAAGGGAAGTAAAAAATGGATGACATATACATATACAACATGTACACCTTGTCTCTTTTGTTAGCCACATTTCAGATTAAGCAACGCCGAGGACGGCTTTGTTTTTCAAGAAGGGGAGGATGATGAGGACATGTAGCGACCCGACCTCAGATGGTCAAGTCTCCGTGCTTCAGTGTCATCCCTGGATCGGTAATGCTGACACACACAGTACTCGAGGATTTATAACAGAGTAGCAATCACACACTTATTACATCGAAAAGTCTCCAAAGAGAACTTATTACAATAATATGGCTTAAGGCCATCTAATGCGATAACAGCGGAAGGCTTGGAAGATAAAGTGAGTCCATCAACTCCAACGGCATAGCTGAGCTGCACGGCAACGACCTAACGAACCTATTCCTCGTCTGAAAAGTGTGCAACATAATACGTTGCAGCCCGAAACGGGTCAACACATGGAATATGTTGGCAATGTAACACAGTAGAGCATAAACAGAATAATGCTATCACTATATGCATATATGGCTGGTGGAAAGCTCTATGGTTACAGTTTTTGCGAAAAGCCAATTTTTCCCTACAACAAAGGAATAGATTTTAATTTAACTATCATGGTAGTTGAAACATCATTGAGAAGGTTCCTCCAACTCAATCCCAATTAATGTGATTAACAACCCAACAATGTTAATTAAACATGATGAGATACATGTGATAACCCAAGTACTAGATACTCAAGAATTGTCCATAACCGGGGACACGGCTAACCATGATTAGATTGTACACTCTGCAGAGGTTTGCGCACTTTTCCCCACAACACTCGATCTCCTCCGTTGGATTTCTCGCACTACAGGGTGTTTGAGAAACGGATGACCGAGACACAGTCTTTCAGAAACATTAACTCTCTACTCCGGACAGACCATACCAAACCTACATCCCACTACCTGTTGATCTGCCTCTTCAGCTTCACGTAACTTACTAAACTATGCTAGAGCCCATAATAGCTTGTGGCTGCACACAGAAGTTTCTAGCATGAATCATCTCAGTTCCCTTTGAGCCTGGGTGGCGGTCCATAGGAAGATCACATGGGTACTCCGAGATTTCCAAAAAATACCGGCAACACTGGGTATTCCAGGTGCCTCAATCCACCCAGTTGTTTGATTAAGTTGCCACCTTAAGTTGAACCATTAATTTAACAATCTCACATCTGTCATGGATATCACTCAAACCCAAACCACGTCTACATGCATAACATAGCATAGTATATAAGCAACGCGTAGAGTAACTCCCAAGGGTTTGAATGTAATAGGGCAATAGGTTCTACCTCATCAACTACTTCCTAGCCCGCAAGTTAATGACATCCTAATCATGCAATGTTTGAGGATTGGAACTAATGCATAAAAACTGGGTGATAATGGGATATGATCAAAGTGTTACTTGCCTTGCTGACGATCTGCGAAACCTAGGGACTCGTAGTAGCACGCTTCGCACTTCGGGTGTTTTATCGCAAGCAAACAATAGCATACATAAGTAACAAGCTACGATGCACAAGCAAAACTCAAATAAAAGAGGTTGACCAGAAAGTTCAAATTAAGAACTCTGGTTCACAAAAAGAATCGAATCAAACGGAGCAACGAAACTCAAACGGCGAAAGAAAGAAGCTTCGTTTACTAATCTGAAACTAGGTCAAATTTTACAGTAGGGAAAACTTGTTTGAGTTGGTTAAACAGAAAGAGGGTTTCGAGACGAAACTCCAGGCGCTTGAATCGCCTGATTCTGACTAACGAGCGAAAAGATAAACAAAAACTAAGATCGGATCAGAAATCACGATCAGAGAAAATCACGGATTAAATCCGATAAAAGAAAACTGACGAGCAGACTGACGAACGAGCGTTCTTTAGTTGTATCTAACGGGCGAAGAACCATTCGTTAAAACGAACGTTCGGACGAACGTCCGCTAACTAGAAGAACCAAGAAAAACCGGCGATCCGAAAAAAACGAATCTAGGGTTTTCAAAAAAACCAAACGGTTTTAGAAAGAAAACCGGCGGCGGTGCGCAGCGGCTACCTCCGGCAGGAGATCTGGCTAGGCGGGGCAGAGGCGGCGCTCGGTGGTGAGGCGGCGGCGGCTGTGGCGGCGAGGCAGCGCGGCTAGGCGGCGGCGAGGCAGGCGGCTGTGGCGGCGAGGCAGCGCGGCTAGGCGGCGGCGAGGCAGGCGGCGGCGGCTGCGGCTAGGCGGCGGCGGTGGTGGTGGTGTTGGGGCGGCGGTATATAAAGGGTGGGGGCGGGGCGGCTTGGAGGAGGGGGCAAGGCGCGGCGGCGGAGAGGAGTCCGGCTCGGACTCCTTGTCCGAGTCGGCGGCGGCGGCGGCACGCGCGCGCACGCAGGAGGCGGCGGCGACAGCCTGGCACGGCGGCTTGGCGAGGCTAGGCCTTAGGCCCAGTCGGCGCGAGAACTTAAAAAAAAATAATTCCGCCGACGGAAGAAAAATCCTAGAAAAATAGATAAAAATCTAAAAATGCCAAAACAAATTTTCACCGCCTAAATAAAATATTTAGGACGAGGTGAACATTTTCTTGGCCCTAAAGTGCAATTTTGAAAATGTGCAATTTTTCTAATGCAAATAAAATCCGAATAAAATCAAATAAAATCCAATAAGTGATTTTAATATTTTTCCGCCAATATTTCAATTATTTCGGAGAAGTCATATTATCTCCACTCATTTGACTTAATATGAAATACTTCGGAGAGAAAAATTATTAAAATCAAAATCCTCGTTTCATTATTTGATAAAAATCAAATATGAAAACAGAAAAATCCCCAACTCTCTCCGTGGGTCCTTGAGTTGCTTAGGATTTCGAGGATTGCGGAACTGGAATGCAATAAAACATGATATGCATGGATGATCTATGTATAACATTCCAAATTGAAAATTTGGGATGTTACAAACCTACCCCCCTTAAGATGAATCTCGCCCTCGAGATTCGGGCTGGCTAGAAAATAGGTGCGGGTGGTCTTTGCGGAGATCATCCACTCGTTCCCAGGTGGCTTCGTCCTCGGTATGGTGGCTCCACTGAACTTTACAAAACTTGATAACCTTACTTCGGGTGATTCTGCTGGCAAACTCCAGAATCTTAACTGGTTTCTCCTCATAAGTCAAATCACTGTCCAACTGAATCGCCTCCAAGGGTACTGTATCTCTTAATGGTATATCCGCCATCTCAGCATGACACTTCTTCAGCTGTGAAACATGGAACACATCGTGAACTCCTGACAATCCTTCGGGCAATTCCAACTTGTAGGCAACTTCTCCCATCCGTTCCAAAATGCGATACGGTCCTACAAATCTAGGGGCTAACTTTCCTTTAACTCCAAAACGTTTCACTCCTCGCAAGGGCGATACTCGCAGATATGCTCTGTCTCTAATTTCGTAAGTTACCTCCTTGCGTTTTGAGTCTACATAACTCTTCTGCCTGGACTGAGCAATCTTCAGTCGGTCTCGGATCAATTTTACCTTCTCCTCAGACTCCTTGATCAAGTCTGGTCCAAACAACTGTCGGTCTCCTACCTCGTCCCACATTAACGGTGTTCTGCATCTTAGTCCATACAGGGCTTCAAACGGTGCCATCTTCAAACTGGCTTGATAGCTATTGTTGTAGGAAAACTCTGCGTATGGCAAATTGTCATCCCAACTAGATCCATAATCTAGTGCACAGGCTCTCAACATGTCCTCCAAAATTTGGTTCACTCTCTCGGTCTGTCCATCTGTCTGCGGGTGAAAAGCTGTACTGAACTCTAACCTTGTTCCCAAAGTCTCATGTAACTGATGCCAGAACTTTGAAGTAAACTGTGCTCCTCTATCTGATACAATGGTCCTCGGAACTCCATGCAGACATACGATCCTGGAAATATATATCTTGGCCAACTTTGCACTTGTATAGGTGATTTTCACTGGGTTGAAGTGAGCTACTTTGGTTAAGCGATCAACTACTACCCATATGGAATCGTATCCTGCTTTGGTTCTGGGAAATCCGGTGATATAGTCCATGCCCAGTTTATCCCACTTCCATTCCGGTATCGGCATAGGCTGTAACAATCCTGCTGGCTTCTGATTTTCTGCCTTAACTCTCCGACATACATCACATATGGCTACATACTCGGCAATATCCTTCTTCATACCAGTCCACCAGAAATGTTCCTTCAAATCCAAATACATCTTGGTGTTTCCGGGGTGTATCGAGTATGGTGAGTCATGGGCCTCTTGAAGTATTAACTTCCTGATCTCCTGGTTATTGGGCACATAAACTCGGTCCTCAAACCATAAGGTATAGTGCTCATCTTCACGAAAACCTTTGGCCTTTCCTTTGCTCATCTTCTCCTTTATCTCAGCAATCTCCTTGTCCTCTTTCCGGGCTTCTCGAATCTTGTCCAGCAATGTTGACTGGACCTCCATTGTTGCAATAAATCCTCTAGGAACAATCTCCAATCGAAGTTCCATGATGTCCTCTGCTAATTCCTTTGGCAGTCCCTTACTTTCAAGGATATTAGCATAACTCTTCCTTCCAAAAGCGTCTGCTATGACATTGGCCTTTCCTGGATGATAGTTTAGTTTCATGTCATAATCCTTTATAAGCTCCAACCATCTCCTCTGTCGAAGGTTCAGTTCCTTCTGGGTGAAAATGTACTTCAAACTCTTGTGATCCGTGTACACATCACAACGGTTTCCAATAAGGTAATGTGTCCAAGTCTTCAACGCATGCACTACGGCTTCTAGCTCCAAATCATGCGTGGCATAATTCAACTCATGAGGTTCTAGTTGTCGTGAGGCATATAAAACAACTCTTCCGTCCTGCATAAGCACACATCCAAGTCCTAAGCGAGAGGCGTCGCAATACACTTGGAACTCCTTATGTATATCTGGCAGTACTAGCACTAGGGTTGTAGTCAAACGTTTCTTCAACTCCTCAAAACTTGCTTCACAATCTTCTGTCCATTTAAACTTGGTATCCTTCTTCAACAGTTCAGTCATTGGCTTTGCAATCTTGGAAAAATTCTCGATGAATCTCCGGTAGTATCCTGCGAGTCCAAGAAAATTGCGGATCTCGCTAACTGAAACGGGTGCCAACCATTCAGTGACTGACTGAATTTTGCTGGGGTCTACTGCTATACCTTCTCCCGATATAACATGTCCAAGGAACCCGACTTCCTTCAACCAAAATTCGCATTTGCTAAACTTAGCATACAACTGGTGTTCCCTGAGTTTCTTGAGAACTAAGCGCAAATGCTCCTTGTGCTCCTCCTCGTTCTTCGAGTATACCATAATATCGTCAATAAACACCACAACAAACTTGTCCAAATACTCCATGAACACCTTGTTCATCATGCTCATGAAATAGGCAGGGGCGTTAGTCAGTCCAAACGACATGACCGTGAACTCATATAATCCATATCGCGTTGTGAACACCATCTTTGGTATGTCCTTCTCTCGTATCTTCAACTGATGATACCCAGATCACAAATCGATCTTTGAAAACACTTTAGCTCCTTGCAACTGATCAAACAGATCATTGATCATCGGCAGTGGGTACTTGTTCTTAATCGTCACTTCATTCAATGCTCGATAATCAACAACCATCCTCAGGGATTTATCCTTCTTCTCAACCAAAAGTACTGGGGCTCCCCAAGGTGATGAACTTCTTCAGATATATCCTTTCTCCAATAACTCCTTGATTAGTTTCTTAATTTCTTCCAGATCATTTGCGGGCATCCGATAGGGTCTCTTGGATATTGGTCCTGTTCCTGGTAACAGCTCTATCAAAAACTCAATATCTCTGTCCAGTGGCATGCCTGGTAACTCCTCTGGAAAAACATCCGGGTAATCCTTCACTACAGGCACTTCCTTCTGAACAACTCCCATAAGGGCATTCACTTGACTCCTCCTAGGCACATGCCTAGACACATACTTAATCCTTTTTCCTTCCGGGGTGGTGAGATAAATTGACTTACTAACACAGTCAATGTTTCCTCCAAACTTTGACATCCAGTCCATACCCAATATCACATCTAGTACTTGTGACTCCAAGATAATTAGGTCATACGGAAAAACATGTGTACCAATGGTTAAGGGTATCGGGTCAACCATCGGCTGGCCATATATTCTGCTCCGGGTGAACTTACTAAAAGAGGGGTCCTAAGGGTTTGGGTTGGTAGTTTAAACTTATCCATGAATCCCCTTGATATGTATGAATGCGATGCACCAGTATCGAAAAGAACAAGAGAGGTAAATGTCTTAACCAAAAACTTACCTATTACCGCGTCCGGCTGCTCTTCAACCTCCTCCACGTTAACGTGGTTCACTTGTCCTTTGTTGAATGGATTTGGCTTCTTCCCAGCGCTCCCATTTCCATTTCCATTCTTTCCTTTAGGGCACTCCGTGGCGTATTGTCCAGTCTTCCCGCACTTAAAACACGTAACATGACTTAAGTCCCTTTTGGCGGGTGTGGCTGGGTTGGGGCGGTTATGATTGTTGTTAGCTCCGTTCCCATTCCCATTCTTAGCACTACTGTAGTTATGTGATCCTCCTCCAGCGTGATTGTGACCTCCATGGGTATGAAGAAATCCTCCCGAGTTCGGGGTTAGGCGAGGTTTCTGCTGAGCTCCTGAGTTATACTTCCCTTGTCCATACTTCCTCTTGCGGCTCTCAATCTGCTGTTGCTTCCCTTCAATCATAAGAGCTTTATCTACCAACTCCTGGTAGTTGTTGAGGGTTTCTACCATCAACTGCATACTCATCTCATCATTCAGCCCTTCCATAAACTTCTCCTGTTTCGCTGCATCTGTGGCCACATCATCAGGGGCATAGCGAGATAACTTGTAAACTCATCCACGTACTGAGCCACAATATGGTTCCCCTGGCGTAGGTTGTGAAACTCCTGCTTCTTCATCTGCATAGCTCCAGTTGAGACATGGGTGGTGTGGAAAGCTTGCTGAAACTGGTCCCAAGTGACATTGGCAATAGGAAAAGTGGTTGTGTAATTCTCCTACCATGAGGCTACTAGTCCATCCAATTGATGTGCGGCAAAGCGCACCTTCTCAGCATCTGTGCAACCTGCGGTGGTCAACTCCCTTCCAATTCGGCGTAACCAATCATCAGCAACTATAGGCTCGGTGCTACTGGAAAACACCGGCGGCTGTAACTTTAGAAAACGGGCTAGGTTGTCCACCGGCAGTGGGTTGTTGTTGTTGTTGTTGCCCTGGTTCTGAACTAGCAATTGCATCAACGTATTCTGCTGTTGGATCAACTGGGTGAGCACCGGTGGGAAGGCAAAACCGGTGTCACGTCTCGGAGGCATTTGATGGGTTTTAGATGGAAGAGATTAGAATAGAAGAGGGGTCTAATGAGATGGCACTACCCATATGCACATGAGACAAACACAATCATTTCACTCAATCAATCAAGCAAGGGCATACAACGGTCTAGAACTATCGCAAAAGTGCTCACTACTACTATATACATGCGGGGATACTAGTGATATATGGTAGTCATCTAGAAATTTTGATCGTGGAAGACTCCATGATGTCTGCTCCAGTTTCGTCTTCAAAGTTATCATCACTAGGGTCGGAGTCGGTGTCGTCGATGATGATGTAGTCCTCGGGGCGTATTTCCTTGGGTTCTTCTTCTTCTGCTATTGGTGCTGGTCCTCCCATGAATACTCCGATCTTCTTGACTAGGTCGTCATTCTTCTCCAGTAGTGTCTTGATTTCCTCCTCATATCCATCACGGGTAGACTTGAGTTCTTCCTCTAGCTCGATGATCCTAGTCTTCGCCTTCTTCAAGTCCATCATGTCCGCACACATCTGGTTCTCCTGACGTTGAATGTGCTGGTTTAACTCCTGGATGAAAGCTGCAATGGATCTATCCTTCCTGGTGTTGATTACTTCCCATTGCTCATCTCGGCGCCCACATATTTGGTAAATAGTGTCCTTAAGCTCCCTGTTGTAAACTTCTCCAATGCGTCCCATGGTGATGTGAGCTGCCATACTCTTTCCTAAACTCCAGGTTGGTGCGTCAAAGGAAAATTCTATGGGTTTAGAAGTTGGCGAGAACGTCCTTCCTGGAACTTGTACTTGAATCATCCAGCGCTCCTCTTCAGGTAAAGTGGCGTTGTACGTCCCGGTGAAGCTTGGTATTCCAATGTTCAAGTACCTAGTGACTTCCTTCAAGTGGCGTCCAAAAGGTGTGTCTTCATCCGGTTGTGCAAACTTGTTCTTCATGTCCGTCATCCTAAAGAGTAGATAATGGAGAGGAGTCAGAAATGAGAAGAGAAGTGTGACCTAGGGTTTGTCTTAGTGGTTGTGTCCTACACTCAGTGAGTGCTCTGATACCATCTTGTAGCGACCCGACCTCAGATGGTCAAGTCTCTGTGCTTCAGTGTCATCCCTCGATCGGTAATGCTGACACACACAGTACTCGAGGATTTATAACAGACTAGCAATCGCACACTTATTACATCGAAAAGTCTCCAAAGAGAACTTATTACAATAATATGGCTTAAGGCCATCTAATGCGATAACATCGGAAGGCTTGGAAGATAAAGTGAGTCCATCAACTCCAACGGCATAGCTGAGCTGCACGGCAACGACCTAACGAACCTTACTCCTCGTCTGAAAAGTCTGCAACATAATACGTTGCAGTGCGAAACGGGTCTGCACATGGAATATGCTGGCAATGTAACACAGTAGAGCAGAAACAGAATAATGCTACCACTATATGCATATATGGCTGGTGGAAAGCTCTATGGTTACAGTTTTTGCGAAAAGCCAATTTTTCCCTACAACAAAGGAATAGATTTTAATTTAACTATCATGGTAGTTGAAACATCATTGAGAAGGTTCCTCCAACTCAATCCCAATTGAAGTGATTAACAACCCAACAATAGTAATTAAAAATGATGAGATACATGTGATAACCCAAGTACTAGATACTCAATAATTGTCCATAACCGGGGACACGGCTAACCATGATTAGATTGTACACTCTGCAGAGGTTTGCGCACTTTTCCCCACAAGACTCAATCTCCTTCGTTGGATTTCTCGCACTACAGGGTGTTTGAGAAACGGATGACCGAGACACAGTCTTTCAGAAACATCAACTCTCTACTCCGGACAGACCATACCAAACCTACATCCCACTACCTGCTGATCTGCCTCTTCATGAGCTTCACGTAACTTACTCAACTATGCTAGAGCCCATAATATCTTGTGGCTACACATGGAAGTTTCTAGCATGAATCATCTCAGTTCCCTTGGAGCCTGGGTGGCGGTCCATAGGAAGATCACACGGGTACTCCGCGATTTCCAAAAAATACAGGCAACACTGGGTACTCCAGGTGCCTCAATCCACCCAGTTGTTTGATTAAGTTGCCACCTTAAGTTGAACCATTAATTTAACAATCTCACATCTGTCATGGATATCACTCAAACTCAAACCACGTCTACGAGCATAGCATAGCATAGTATATAAGCAACACGTAGAGTAACTCCCAAGGGTTTGAATGTAACAGGGTAATAGGTTCTACCTCATCAACTACATCCCAACCCGCAAGTTAATGACATCCTAATCATGCAATGTTTGAGGATTGGAACTAATTCATAAAAACTGGGTGATAATGGGATATGATCAAAGTGTTACTTGCCTTGCTGATGATCTGCGAAACCTAGGGACTCGTAGTAGCACGCTTCGCACTCCGGGTGTTCTATCGCAAGCAAACAATAGCATACATAAGTAACAAGCTATGATGCACAAGCAAAACTCAAATAAAAGAGGTTGACCAGAAAGTTCAAATTAAGAACTCTGGTTCGCAAAAAGAATCAAATCAAACGGAGCAACGAAACTCAAACGGCGAAAGAAAGAAGCTTCGTTTACTAATCTGAAACTAGGTCAAACTTTACAGTATGGAAAACTTGTTTGAGTTGGTTAAACAGAAGGAGGGTTTCAAGACGAAACTCCAGGCGCTTGAATCGCCTAATTCTGACTAACGAGCGAAAAGATAAACAGAAACTAAGATCGGATCAGAAATCACGATCAGAGAAAATCGCGGATTAAATCCGATAAAAGAAAACTGACGAGCAGACTAACGAACGAGCGTTCATTAGTTGTATCGAATGGGCGAAGAACCATTCGTTAAAACGAACGTTCGGACAAACGTCCGCTAACTAGAAGAACCAAGAAAAACCGGCGATCCGAAAAAAACAAATCTAGTTTTTTCAAAAAAAACCGAACGGTTTTAGAAAGAAAGCCGGCAGCGGGGCACGACGGCTACCTCCGGCGGGAGATCCGGCGAGGCGAGGCAGCGGCAGGGCGGCGACTTGCGGGGCGGCGGCGCTCGGCGGCTTGGCGGTGGCGAAGCGGCGCGGTAGGCGGTGTCGGCTGCGGCTAGGCGGCGGCGGCGGTGGTGGTGTTGGGGCGGCGGGGCGGCGGTATATAAAGGGCGGGGGCTGGGCGGCTTGGAGGAGGGGGCAAGGCGCGGCGGCGGCGGCGGCGCGCGCGCGCACGCAGGAGGCGGCGGTGGCGGCCTGGCGCGGCTGGGCCTTAGGCCCAGTCGGCGCGGGAACTTTTTTTTAAAATAATTCCACCGATGGAAGAAAAATCCTAGAAAATAAATAAAAATCTAAAAATGCCAAAACAAATTTTCACCGCCTAAATAAAATATTTAGGACGAGGTGAACATTTTCTTGGCCCTAAAGTGCAATTTTGAAAATGTGCAATTTTTCTAATGAAAATAAAATCCAATAAATGATTTCAATTATTTTGCTAATATTTCAATTATTTCGGAGAAGTCATATTATCTCCACTCATTTGACTTAATATGAAATACTTCGGAGAGAAAAATTATTAAAATCAAAATCCTCGTTTCATTATTTGATAAAAATCAAATATGAAAACAGAAAAATCCCCAACTCTCTCCGTGGGTCCTTGAGTTGCTTAGGATTTCGAGGATTGCAGAACTGGAATGCAATAAAACATGATATGCATGGATGATCTATGTATAACATTCCAAATTGAAAATTTGGGATGTTACAGGACATGACTACCTTGGATACGATGAAAAATATTGCATAGATGCATATTTGTCAGGTGATTTCTAGTGCAAACTATTCAATAATCTATTTATGTTATCCAGAACAAAAATACTTCACACACTTTTGTGTTTTGTCTAATTGCAGGTGTATGGGACATTTGTACAACCCACATATGAAGATAAGGGAAAAGGGAAGTTTATGTGCTGTTCAATAAGTCCTCTCATGTCACTTTTGAGCCAAGAGAAGATAGAGTCCAAGTCTCTCACGTTCTGGATTCAGATTCGGACTGCACAGACATACCTGACTCAAAACGTCAACAACTTTTTCATACGGACTCTGAATTGGGTGATTTTTTGTTGGAAAGTAGATTTCGTGCTCTTTCCAACCCAATTGGAATCACCTTCAAATTCGTGCAGAGCATTGAGATATCGATGAAACAATCTAACGCTGCAGCAGAATCCGAGTCAAACAACAAGTCCAAAGGTGTTGCACCACCTCCACTTGGGCCCATGATACTTGTACGACCTAGGGTTAGTTTTAGGCTGCCTTGGGACGTCCTTCCACCTCCTTGGCTGCCACCCCTTGCTCCTATATAAGTAGATCCATCTAGTAGCTTTTTCCTTGGGATTTGTTTAGTTAAAAGTTAGCCATTGCAACTTCGTGTGCTTCGTTTGTGTCCAACGACCAGACCAAGACCGCTTTTCGGATCCCCGCCTTTATCAATACTTCATCTATATTCGCAATATTCAGATTGCAATATCATATTCTTACTTGTTTTTTGATTGCTTGCAGGAATATACCTTCGTGGTCAGGCAGATCGTGCTTCCAGCATCGTCAGTACCCTCGGGAGATTGGTTTAGCGATTGCTAAGGCGCAACGTCGTGCATGTTTGTAGTCGGATCGTCAAAGTCGAGTCCACCAAATCGATAGTTATCATCTCATTGAAAGATCGGGACCCTCGCCTCTATCACAAGAAAGATGAACCTTGGAGCAAGTTCAAGCATGGAGATGATGGCATGCGCAAGGGGATCAAGAACGGAGTTACAAGTGATGATTTCAGGACTTTGAAGCCACCATAAGGAGTGCATGAAGCCTTGGACGAAATATACAAGATGACACTTCATAAATTTCGTCCAGAGGCTGTTCTAGGTGCTGCGTCACCTTATTATTGGGCCAGACCCATGTATTTTCAAAATACTTAAGTATAGGCTGTTTTTAGAGTCTGTATGTGTGGGGAAACAAGAGTTAGGGTTGGTTTCGGACCCCTCCTCCAAGGGCCACGAAATTCCCCCCTCTTCCTCCATATATACAGCCCTTAGGGCGTCCTTTAGACTTTGGGTTTTGTTTAGATTAAAAGTTCACCATAGCTGCAACTTCGCGTACTTCGTTTGTGTCCAACGACCAGACCAAGACGTCATAGAACCCCACCTTCATTAATAAAGCTTTCCTCTTTTATTCACAATATCCAGATTGCAATCTCAGTTTCTTGCTTGTTCTTCGTTTGCTCGCAGGAAATAGACCCTCGTGGTCAGGTTGATCGTGCTCCGGTGTGGACAATAACCCTCGGAAGGTTGTTTAGCGATTGCTAAGGTGCGACGTCTTCGCACGTTCGTAGTCGGATCGTCAAAGTCGACTTCCACAGAAAACGATATATATCTCATTGAAACATTGGGACATCTTCGCCTCTATTAGTCCGCCACCCAGCTGGAGCCTCTTCCCCGGTGACGTCGTCCACAGCAACACCTCGACGTCCCTCATCCACCGTACCGGATGAGGATCCCGTCGAGCTCATTGTCCAGCCGGTTCAGCCACCCCATCCTCCACCTCCAAGGAGATGCCCCGATGTTCCCCTCGTCTTTCATGCCACCTCCATTCCCACACCGCCGTCTTCACCTACACCACCGGAAGAGCATCATCATCAATGTTTCCTCGGATGAAACTGAGGCCTAATCGGTGCCACCAAAGAGGTTGTACACTAATCGCCGCATTTTCTTCTTGATTCGATCTCACGGTGCTGCCGGCGCTTGGTCCCGAGCCGACACAGCGCGGCTCCATCCACGGCGGCGTCGCCGGCCACTTCCTCCACAGCGTCGCTCCCTCGACGGCGACATCCACATCAGTAGGAGCTGCTGCTGCTTTAGCTCTCGCTCGTGCTGCTGCTCTGCTCTTGCTCTCGGTCCCCTGCTTGGTCTGCTCTTGTTATTGCTCTTTCTCTTGCTCGCGCTTCTACTCTCGCTCTTGCTCTTGCTCTTGCTTGCGATGCTGCTCCGATTTAGCTACAGTTCAGTCGACTGAATCGACTTTTGGGTCAGTCGATTTTCAGGGGGTGGGGGCTCGTCGGAGTTAAGGAAGAACCAGCCACAGCGGGGTGGGGGGCTCGCCAGAGAGGTACCTACTATCTATCTTAGGGTTCAGCGTGGGGCGGTGGCGTGGGGAACGTTGGAGAAAAAGCTCGGCACGGGAGGGCCTAGAGGGATGGACGGGGCGGCGGCGGACCGGCGATGGGGAGTGGTTTCGGGGCGGGCAGGGCGGCGCACCGTCGGCCGCGAGCGGCGGAGGGCGGCGCACCGCCGGCCGCGAGCGGCGGAGGGCGGCGGTTTGGTCAGTGGTGGCTAGCGGCTCAGGGGGTGGAGGTTGACGTTGAACTGCAGGCCCTTGATTTCGTATCCAACGGCTGGAAAATCGATTGACCAGAGATGAAAAATTCAGTCGACCGACTCTCGCACGCGCTACTGCTGCAACTGCTTTTCTGCTACTAGCTAGTGCGTTTAGTTTCGACAATAAAATTTGGTTTCGATAGTAAAATTCAGTTTCGACAGCAAAATTCAGTTTCGACAGTTAAATTCAGTTTTGACAGTTAAGTTCAGAGATGAGTGGCTGATGCATTTTACATCTAGCACTTTGTGGTTATGTATTTTACGTCATCTATTGGAGACGCTATTAGAATTCCACTCAGGTTAACGTTGTCTCTCTTGTCCTGCTTCAGCCTCGGCATCGTACAACTCACCGGAGCTGCGACAACAACGAAACCCTCCATCATAGCGGAGCAGTACCCCGGGCTCCATCTCCAGACGCCTAAGATCTTCTTCCCCTCCTCTGACAACCAAGTCATCCAGATCATCCTCACCGGCCAACCCAATCACGATGTGATCGACATGGCTTCGCCAAAGAGGTTGTACACTTGTTGCATCTCTTTTTTACTCTACATGTTATATATATTGTCCACTGAGTATGCGCAGTAACGTGATATACAATTAGTTTCTCCTACTATATGACAAGCAGTAAGGTACCAGGCAACTTAGCTATCCGTGATGGACTCTCTTGAAAGCCATCATTATTAATCTCTGCGCATTTGAGCTGTGCATTTGTCGATGGGCCTGGGAGTTGAGCTAGTAGGGTAGTGGCCTGGGTCCAAAGTAATAGTAGTAGCACAAACACATTTTTTGAGTGTAGGCTTTTCCTTGCTCAAGCCTGCCTACTAGAATCGTCAGTGCTTGAAAGGAAAGGTGAAGAAAAACATAGGAATTGGAAAGTTTCCTATGGTACTACAATTCATGCATTTGGTTCAAAGGAATGGAGCGAAGGAAAACTGTAGGATGTGTTCCTTTGGTGTCTCCTTGAAAGAAAAACCGTAGGAATTTTAATTCCACTTGTCCTCCTTTTCAAATTCCTATTCATGAAGCACAAGACTAAGAGATAGTAGCATAATAGCATTATAACCTTACATTTTCTTGTGGTTTGACTTAATCTCACCTTGCTTCTTTGCATCCTATGATCTTCCAATTCTTGTGAATCAAACAACCAGATTGGCATAAATCCTGTGTTTTTCAATTCTCTATTTTGCACGTGCATTCCTATCCTATTCCTATCTATCTCCTATCCATGGATTGTTAGAATCCTCAAATTCAAACAAGCCCTTACACAATTACTTCTTTTACAGATATGTGTCAAAGAAAACCTTGTGTGGTTTGTCCTGCTCTTGCTGCGCTGTGTTCCATCCCAGCTCAACTGCTCCAAGGATGGAAGGGTTCACCACAGCAGGGATCCTCTCTCCAGACTGTCTTTCGCCGCCTCAGATCTTCTTCCCTGCCGCCGGTAGCCACGACAACTGTATTACCATCATCAACTGAGCAGATGACCTTGAGGACTACACAGGTCCACAAGAGAGGTCGGACTCTTCCGTGTTTGCTTACATTATGCATCGCTTAATATGATGACATGCTACTTTATCGTCGTGGTCACCTATTAGACTCTGAGTCAGGTCCAAACTAATGCTGAAACTTGAGTTTTTAAATGGTTGTGGGGTACATATTGGGGCAGCAATGAGTACTATCTGTCTATTATCTGGTTAATCTCAGGTGTCTACTATGAGTTTGATGTTGGGTGCAAACAAACATTACAGGAGCCATTATCTGTATTTTTTAACTAAAGCTATTATCTGCCTGCTATCATCGGTTTTGGGTCTATCCACAGTTTGCTACAATCACTCTGGATTTGTGCATGCACTCCTTACATAATGTCACTATGTTTTATTCATATGCATGTCAGTTATTGTACACAATGGAACAGAACATGTAGAGCAAAAGAGACAAGCCTTGCGTGGCAATAAAATTTCATGCAGACATCGCTCCATGGTGGGCGCAAAGGTAGCCCCCCTCCACCCATTTCAGATTGTAATCAAGAGGAAGATAACTGTTTTGAGGGGGGTTCAGAAGGAGAAGACCACTCCTATTTACCCCCAGAGGTCTTCGCTCTAACTTGGCATGCTGATGTTGGTAATATCATGCATATGGTGCCTTGCATTGCTTACTGGATACATCAAATATGTCATCTTCTTAGTTTAGACATGCTTTGTGTCAATGCCATCTATTTAGTTTCTTTATCGTATATGTGAATCATGCAATGCCATCTTGTTTAGCCGGGCATCATATATGTGAATTTTGCAATGCCACCCTGGTTACCCAGTCATCTTATATGTGAATTATATCATGCCATCATTTTTTATTACGTGTTAAATTTGTCAATAATTTTAGTACATTCAATTACTCTTCCTGTGCATCAGCCATTCGACACGGTCATGGAAAAATCTAAAGTGGAAACAAGGTCTTCAGAGCAGACAATGCTATCTGACAAAACGCAAGTCTTGCTGGTTACGGATAGCTCCTCAGAAGAGGATTCAGAGACAGATGACCAGTCCTATTCCCCCCCTGAGGTGCATGCTGTAACTTGGCAGGGCTATGTTGCTCATCTCGTGCGTATGGTATCTTGCATTGCTATGTCATTTGCTTAGTTTAGACATGCCTTGTGTGAATGCCACCTGTTTATTGTCTAATTACCATATATGTGAATAATGCGATGCCATCTTGTTGCAAGACATTATATATGTGAATTATGCAATGCTATCTTGTTGCAAGGCATTATATATGTGAATTATGCAATGCCATGCTGTTTAGCCAAGCTTCATATATGTGAATTATATCATGCCGTCCTTTTTTTATATTTCTCGTTGCATTTGTCGACAATGTTTGTATATTCAACTGCTCTTCGTGTGCATCAACCATTTGAATTGGTGATGGAGAAATCTAGAGTGAAAACAAGCTCTTCAGAGCATACAATGCTACCTGCTGAAGCAGATATCTTGCTGGTTACAAATAGCTCTTCAGGGGAGGATTCAGAGGCAGATGACTAGTCCTATTATCCCCATGAGGTGTATGCTCAAACTTGGCAGGGTTATATTACTCATATCATGCATATGTTGTATTGCAATGCTTAGTTTTTACATCATACGCACAATATTGAATGCCATCTCCTTAGTTGACACATCATATATGCGATTACCCTCTGCTCACTTCCTTAGTATATAAATCATATATTTGAATTATATTATGCCAAGATGTTTGCATAGACAGCATGTATCTGAATTATGGCATGCCAACCCATTTTTTAAAGACATAATATAGTTATATCATCTCATCCTGTTCACATAGTCATCATATTTTGAATTGTGTCATTCTATCCTGCTTAGTTAGCCATCATACATTTGCAATTGTGTCATGCTATCCAGTTTAATTAGCCATCATATATGTGAAATTATGTCCTGCTATTCTGTTTTGTTACACAACATAAATGTGAATTATTCCATGCCCTGTTTTCTTCCCTACTATCCATTGCACATGTCTATCTTACAATGTACAAACATTCAATTACTTTACTTGTTTATCAGCCATTTCAATTGGAGGGGGTGATGGCAGTATCTGTGGGAGTAAAAACACGATCTTCAGAAAAGATTGTGCTACCTGTCGATGGAGATATAACCATGGTTGTACTTGCCCAAGAACCAAACCCACCACACATAACTCAGACTCACGTAGATTGTACCCCTACCCAGTTGGACAGAGAACCAGCTACACCCCTTCTAACCCCAACCCCAACAGATAGTAACCCAGTTCCAGTTGACACAACACCGTCTCCACCATAGAGCACCCAAACACGAGCAGTTAGTAAGGCAACTGCAGTGCCCAAAGCACGAGGACCACCACTCCGAACCCCAAGTCAACGCTTAAAGCAGAAGAAGAATTGTTCTCAGGTCAGGTTCCGTAGCTATGGTTCATACTACTTTGCTCTTGCATCACTGTATTTACTCATACCAACTAATATCAAATTGAAGGATGCAATTGAAACTCCAATGGCGCAACAGGTATGTTTTAAACCTGTTTCTTTAATGTGTTTGCTGTTGTAACTTGCTCTATGTTGATTTCAGTTTCAATTGAATAAACAGTTATGTTCTCATGCCATGCACATTACAATGTTGTTATTGCTGTGTAGTTTCCCACAGTTATATTCTGTCTATGCTGCTTTGTCTTAAATAGATATGATTCAAACTGTATCTATCTTGATTTTGCAACTAAACTAGAATGATATAGACCATACAGTGACCATACTACATAGATATATGTTTGTTTCATGTTGTTATCATGTCCACCTTACTACTGAACTGGTTTACCAAAATGAGTTTCATATGCTACATTGTAAACTTGTGATGTGTTTGTTTGTTTCTCTTTTAGAACACGGATAAAATATTGGAGAAGAGTACCCCGTTATGAAATGGTAAAGGAAGTAATGCAGATATGGTTCAAGATAGTGAGACATCCCTGTTGGTCTCCAAGAAAGCTGATAAAAACTATATTGAAGACACTGAGACGACCCCAAAGTCCTATCTTGATGTAGTGTTTGTGTTACTGGCTACTACTGCTGGCTCTAGCTCTTCGAACTCGCTGCCTCAATCATTTTGGCTTCTTGAGTCTCAACTTCAAGTTGAAAGACATTGATCAGATGTTATGCGATAGTAAGCCGAAGGACTGAGGAAGTCCCTGCAAAATCTAGATGCATACTTTCTGGTGCAACAGCAAGTGCTGGAGGATTTAAGAGGCAAACAAGAGAAAGTTAATAAGCTTGCTAAGCATCTTGCCAGCATTATGGGTACCCAAGATATTATTTCTTGAGCTCTTCTGATGGTTTCAGTTTTGGACTTGTTTTGCTACGGTGTTTATTTGCACTGGTCGCCAACTTTGACAACCAGTGTATATGATATGCTACTTTGTTCCCTATATTTGCACTGGTGGCGAACTTTGATGCCCAGTGGATGTAATATGTGTAATAGCCGTGATAGCCTAGCGTAAGTTGCTTGCCTATTTATTTCCTTGTTGTCTTGTTTATTTGTTTGCTTGTAGTCAGTGCCGTTCTTTTTTCGCGGTTTGCTAGTGGCCGCAATAACCTATTTTTTAAAACTAGGCCACAATAACCATGGGCTACATATTTACTATAGTTACAATGGGCCTCCTACGGGCCATAGAAATAATGAGCCTTCTTAGGGCCGTAGAAAGAATGGGCCTTCTACGGGTCATAGCATTAATGGGCCTTCTACAGGCCGTAGCATCAATGGGCCTTCTACGGGCCGTAGCATCAATGGGCCTTCTATGTGTCGTATGATCGATAGGTCAAACATGGGCCAATAACAGACCGCATTGTGGGCCATAAACGGGCTAGATTTGGAATTGTTCGTTCATGGGCCGACAATAACAGGCCGTCGTTAATCGGCCATATTTGATGACGGTAAGAAAACGACCCAACGGAGTAACGGGCCACAAACGGGCCGATTGTAACCGCAGGCTGAATTTGGCCCACAGGCAGAAAAGACCAATGACGGGCCGTAAGTAACCGAATGCTGGAAATGAGCCCAAGAATAAATGGGCCCTGAGAAGGCTGAAAGGTAACACTGGTTGGAAACGGCCCAATGGAATAATGGGCCGTTAATGGGTATAAAGGGGTACACTGTTCATTGCAGGCTAGATTCACCACGGGCTGTTAATTGGCCAAGAGTTACAAATGGTCTCGTTTGGGACGAAAGACATCATGGGCCATAGATGGGCCGGAAGTTACAATGGGCTGGAGTCATATTGGAAGGCCCAAATGAAGCTACTGGGCTTAATTTGGATAGGCCGTAAAGGGCCATGAGTTAGCGGGCCATAAATGGGCTATATACGAACATGCCGTTAACAGGCTTTCCGTGGGCCGGCCCGTTACCTTATGACCAAGTCAAATGGGCCGGCCTTTTCACCGGAATGGGCCTTTGTTGGGCCGTGCCACGTGTCGACGTATCATAGGTGCCTCCTGTCCAATGAATGGATGACATCTGTCCCAACGGTGAGCCAACACGTGTTTCCTTTAGCCAATGAGAATTTTACACGTGGAAAATCGTCATTGGTCCGGGCTGTTAGTGGGTTATCGGATCCAAAACCAGACTCGATAGCTTAACAACGTTCCGTTATGGTGGATGCCATGTGTAGGTCACCCTTGACGAAAGCACTTCCATGACGCACGATTTATCATCATGGAAGTGGACACTTCCGTGATGATAATTTTGGTAATGTCATGGAACACTTCTATGACATCACAAGTATGACTATCTTGATTCTGTCATAAATTTGTCATGGATGTACATGCATGACAGAAAACGTGACCTACTGTGACAAACACGTATCATCACGGAAGTGTCTTTTTTTTAGTGGGTGTTGGGTGCAGGTTGTTTCTTCGCCTCCTCCAGTAGTCTTCTAGCTGGACCCCGGCAGGCTTCCTCGTGGACTCTGACTTCGTCCTTCCTACCGGTGTCCATGCTGCCATTCCCTGCTGGTCCTGGTGGCGGTGACCAGGGCATCACTTAGCTTATCTGTTTGGCTCACAGAGGATCGATATGTAAGCTTGCTTTCTGCATCTTCTTCCTAGGATCGGATCTGCGGCAAGAGTCATGTAATTAGTGTAGGAGGAAAACATAGCAGGATATGACCTTATCTAAATGATCATGGCATGCTTATGCTTATCTAATCTAATCATGCATGCATGTTGTTTTTAGAACGCCAACGCTTCATTTATTTATCTGCTGCTCAGGGTCTGCGCCTGGCTTTGTACAAAGGGTTACATGCAACATCAACAAGGCTTGTACAAAAGGGTGGCTGCCGGGGTAGGCCCCGGCAGCCACTCCTTACGGGTAGGACTTGCGAAGATGCTCAATATTCCATGAGTTTTGCATTTTGATGCCATCTTCGGTCTCCAGACGGACTGCACTAGGTCAGGTGACTCGTACTACCCGGTAAGGGCCTTCCCACTTTGGTGTCAACTTGTTGGAACCTTTGGCAGACTGAACATGCCTAAGGAGAAGGTCACCTTCCTCAAGGCTCCGGGTGTGGAACCTGCGGCTATGATAGCGACGCAGGGCTTGCTGGTATCGTGCAGCACATATAGCAGCCCGGAGATGGTTCTCCTCAAATAGCACGACGTCGTCACGTTGGTCCTAATCTTGCGCTACTTCATCGTAGGAAAATACTCGAGGTGACTCATATATGAGTTCCATGGGGAGCACTGCTTCTGCCCCTTAGACTTGGGAGAACGGAGTTTGGCCGGTAGCTCGATTTGGTGTCATACGGAGGGACCAAAGAACGACCGGCAGCCTGTCGATCCATTGTCTGCTACACTTTTGCAGCCTATCAAATGTTCTTGTCTTGAGTCCTCCCAGCACTTCAGCGTTCGCCGTCTGAGCTTGTCTGTTGCTTCTGGAATGGGCAACAGAGGCGAATGAGACCTTGCTTCCGAGGGCTTGACCGTATTGCATGAAGGCGTGGCTTGTGAATTGGGTTTTGTTGTCAGAGATGACTCTCTCGGGTACTCCGAAATGGGACACCAATCCCTTTAAGAACTTGATAGTTCATTGTGCGGTCACCTTCCTCACCGGCTCCACTTCTGTCCACTTTGTAAACTTGTCGATTGCAATGTACAAGAATTCAAAACCCCCGGTAGCACGAGGGAGGGGGCCCAAGATGTCGAGCCCCCAGACCGAAAATGGCCATGATAAAGGGATCATCTAGAGAGCTTGAGTAGGTTGATGGATGTTCTTGGAGTGGAACTGGCAGGCATCACATCTAGTGACTAGCTCATGTCGGCGTTCTTGGAACGGGGGTCCCCAGACTTGCCTGCCTGCGGCCCACAACGTGGCTTTGCTAGCAGGCCTGTACAGCCCATTTTCATCAACAAGGAATCAAGACCCTCGCGAGGCGGACGACACAAGACCTCCTCAGGAGCAGCCTCACCAGGCTGGCTCGTGAGGGGCGGAGAGTTCAAGGTCAGGCAAACCTCGCGAGGTTCTCGTGACATAAGCCAAGACGATCGAGACCAGGCGGGCGCCAGCGCGCGCAGCGTCCTTGTTTCCTCTTTGGTGCTAAGGAGGCAAGTGCAGGTGCGGAGTACCGATGCACCAAGCAAAGGTTTCCATATTGGTGCAACCAGACCAAGACCAGAAGGACGGCAAGACGGTGGTCACCGTGGAGCCCAAGATGGCGTCACCACCAGAGCCTTTGGCAGACGAAGACTGTTTTTGCTAGGATAATCTGTACTAGCTGTCCCCTTTCAAATTGGTCGTTGTTGGCTCCCTTCCCGCTCAATATTTGGGGAGAGGACCAGGGCCTCTATAAATAGGACTAGCCACCACCGTAGAGAGGAGAGGCTGATCTGATCGGATCTTGGACCGGATCCTCACACACACAAGTTCACCAAGCTCAAGGACACCTAAACCTAAGGAGGCTGTTCTTCCCCTTTGTACAGTTCATCCTCAGCCCAAGACACAATCCACCACCACCACACTGAGTAGGGTATTACACCACAACGATGGCCCGAACCAGTATAAATCTTGTGTCTTTGTGTTGCGAGTTTGTCGAGTTAGTTCGTAAGATCTTAGCCAAGTTAGGACGTGGATCGGTAGGGGGGAGATCTTCGCGCGCACCCCAGTGTTCAAACCTTAAGGGTTTTGCCGGAACCCATCATCCGACATTTGCTGCACCAGGTAGGGGTGCGCTGAAGCTTCCTTCCCATCGCTCCGCGTCACGTCGCTTTATCGTCTCCTTGGCGGACGCAAGCCGCGCCCGTGCCGAGCGCTGGGCTGCGCTCGCCACCCGCGTTGCTCAGACGGCCCCGGTCGGCGGGCCACCCTGTAGCTCTCCATTGCCTGCCGCCAACGCCACCACCGGCCCGGCGGGGAACGAGCAGCAAGCATCCTCGCTGCACCCCTCGGTGCGACAGGACGGCCGCACCGCCACTCCATCGCTGAATCCCGCTGGTTCGTCGTCTCACGCTCGTCACGTTCCCGCGGACGCACAGGCTGCGCTCCTCATGGCGCACGAGCTCCTGCGCTACCGCCCAGTCGATGACCTCTACGAGGACTAGCTTGACCGCATCGCCGAGCTTGTCCGCGCCGCAGGGGGTCCCCTGCACCGTCCCACTCTCTGCCTCGCCCTCCTCCAGCCATGGGCGACGCAGCTCATGAAGTACCTCCGCCACCTCTGTACCAAGACAGCGCCCTAGCGCCAAGGCACGCGGCTCCACGACGCCGCCCATCGTGTCTGGCACTAGCGCGTGAAGAAAGAGGCTGCCAAGAAGTCCCTCGACTGCAAGCGAACACTCTGCCACTCCTCGCACTGCCGCGCCAGGATCGTTTACTACGGCAAGGCCCCGCGCCATTTGCTGAAGCGGTGCGCAGGCGCCAAGACCAAGCTCCACCTCCAAGGCGGGCCCCGGTGACCACGGCCGGCTGCCGCGCCTTCACCCTCGAGCTACGTAGCGTCGCCTGGCCAGGCAAGTTCAAGCCAGATCTACCTCCTCACTACGACGGCACCCCTGACCCAGTGGAGTTCCTGCAGCTCTATGAGCTGAGCATCGAGGCGGCCAACGGCGACGAGAAACTCATGGCGAACTAGTTTCCCATGGCTCTCAAGGATGGCCCCCGCTCCTGGCTCCTGAACCTGCCTCCAGGCTCGATTTCCTCCTGGGACGCGATGCACAAGCGCTTCATCGCCAACTTCCAGGGCACTCGCGACCGCCCCCCGGTCGCGGGTGACCTGCGCCGCATCAAGCAAGAACCAGGAGAGACCCTGCAGAAGTACATCCAGCGCTTCAACAGCGCACGCATCAAAATCCTCAACGTGACCGACGAGGCCATCATCTCAGCGTTCTCCGACGGCGTCCGTGACGTCAAGATGAAGGAGGAGCTCGCCATCCATGAGGAGTTGTGCACGACCATGGAGTTGTTCAACATCGCGACCAAGTGTGCGAGAGCTGAGGAGGGGCGCCTCTCCCTCCTCGAGCTACCTACTGCGGACCCAGAGGAGAAGAAAGCCAAGGCGAAGGACATGAAGCACAAGGGAGTAGCAGTGCTTGCAGCGGAACCAGACACCAAGCGCGACAGAGTCCAGCCCGAGTCATCCAAGGCCAGATGACCGTTCCGCGCCTTCCACAACCTGCATACCCACAACACCAGCGACTGTCAAGAGCTCAGAGCCATTCGAGAAGGACGCTTCGGTTGACGCCCTGAGCGCAGCGACCGGGGCTACGGCCGAGGAGGAGGACGTGACGGCCGACGCTGGGACGACCGTGGCCCGCGCCAGGAGTGGCACGACCGGCCTCGTGAGGACAGCTGGCAGGATCAGCCTCGCGAGGGCGCCTGGAGGGACCAGCCTCGTGAGGCTCATCCTCAAGGCAATACTGGCCTTCCTCCACTTCCGCCACCGCCTAGAAGAAATGACGACCACCATCAAGATGAGGGGGCTGGGGGCTTCCAGGAGCTGCACGCTATCGCCTGCATCTTGGGCGGAGCTCAAGCCCTAGCCTCGCGACGTATCTTCAAACAGTTTGCTCGTGAAGTGAATGCAGTTCTCCCCAAGCTCGAGGCCACACGCCCACTCAGGTGGTCCAGGTGCCCCATCACGTTCAGTTTGGCGAATCAGCTCAAGTGCGCGGCTACCGCAGGCGTCCTCCCAATGCTCTATTCACCAATCATCAGCAACGTGCAAGTTACCAAGACCCTCATCGATGGTGGTGCAGGGCTCAATGTCCTGTACGTCGACACGTTCAACAACCTCCAAGTGCCATATGACCAGCTTCAGCCTACCAAGCCTTTCTCACGAGTGACCGACGGCTCTACTACCCTGATCGGGCAGGTCCGCCTTCCCGTTACCTTCGGAGAACGCAACAACTACCGCACCGAACTCATCGACTTCGACGTCGCCTACATCCACCTGCCATACAACGCCATCCTCGGGTATCCATACCTGGCCAAGTTCATGGCGGTGACCCATCATGGCTACAATGTCCTCAAGATGCCGGGAAGCGGCGGAATCATGACAATCCTGTGCAAAGAAAGAGACGCGGTGTGCTCCCTCGAGCGTGCCTTCCAAGCTGCAGCAGTCGACGACCCCGACAGCCAAGGCGAGCGCCCCCCTGAGGCCACCACCAAGAAGAAGAAGCAGCTGTGCCACGCAGGGCCTCTGGCAAGCGGCGCCTTGTCAGGATCGGCACCCGCCCTGGGGCGCCTCCCTCCATCGCATAGGAAAGCGCGCCCAGCGCCCCTCTCGGGCAGGGCTTGGGGGCTCTCTTCTAGAGGGCCTCAGACTTTGCCAGCATCACGAGGGAGGCGCTTGGGCACCACTTGGAGGCGTGCTTCACGGCACGTTTCCCTCAGGGGAACACAGGGCAAGGAGTGCCCACCGCTCAGGAGTTCATCACCAAGACCACTCAGGAACTGCAAGACGCAAGGGCCATGCGTGGCGGCCGCCGCTCACCAGGCGCAGCTCCCCATCCAGGCGAGGATGCCAGGTTGCGCATCAACATCGTCGTCCCAGGGCTCAACCGGGCCGCCTGTTAGGAGCTTTCCTGGCCTTCGCGCGTGGGGCGCTACGAGGGCCCACCTCACAGCTACGTTCGCATGCCTTCTGGCCTACCGAGCATGGTGACCGCCTATCAACGCAACCTGCGGAGCATCCTGGCGGCTCAGGAGGCCAAGCACCACGCCGTGCTGATGGAGATGAAGACGGTCCTCAAGGAACCCCTAGACCCCAGAGCCTCCCGAGGCACAGGGCCCCGATGGCTCGTGAGGGGCAGCCCCTTCGCCACACGCCTTCAGCTACCCCAACTCTCCTTCATCAACAAAACTAGGTGACATTTTCCAAGTTCATTCAGCTGGGAGCGCCCCCAGGGCTGCATCATTCCCAGGCCGCGTGGTTCCGTCCATGTGGCATGTATCTTTCCTTTTTATGCCTTTTGCTTACCTTGTTGGGGGCGCCCCTCGGGCTGCATCATCCCCGAGCCGCTCGGGCCGGACCTAGTGGCATGCATCTTCCCTACATTTACCTGAGCTAGGTTGCTTTTCATGCTTAATCTATCTATGACTATCACTTGCTTGATTGTCACCCACGATGGGAGCCGCGCGCCGGCCGTCTTTCTGCAGGACCCTTCGCATGAGTAAGTTAAGCATGACGTCTGTGCTTGGGCCCGTCCCTACAGCGTCGATAAATCTAGTGGCTGAGCTGTGTCTGGCGGGCCGGCCCTGTTCACGTCACCTCCTGAGGTCATTGGTGCTTGGCTTTTTCACGTGATGACCTCAGGAGATTTTTTCGGTGCAGGTTGTCTAACCACCTCGCAGGACCAAGACAGCGAACAAGAATCAAGACCAGGCGCATCCCGCCTTGAGGTAGGGCCTCGTGAGTCTCGCGCTGGCTCACAAGTGCCCAGATACGCTCGTCTAGCCCTGCCGTGCAAGCCACGTGTCAGGGTGGGGCTATACATGCCCCGGGGGCTCTCCGCAGTAGGGAGTCCCCCTCCCACGCCCTAGTGGAAGCGCCATGCTCCGTGCTGGCCGTCGACACTGCCAAGGAGCGTCTATGCCTGTGCACAAGCGGAAGCACTACGCTCTACGCTGGTGATAAACAACTGAGGTCGGCCCCGCGGCCATACCAACCTCAGGGAGCCCAAGAGCTCAGTGTCTGGCCTCACCGCAACGCCTCCCCTCGAGAGAGCCACGCGAGGGGGCTGGGCACGGGGGCTGTGCTCGGGTCACGCCCAAGCATATGCCACCCAACCAGGTCCCCCGGACCTGGTCGTCGCATGCCCCTCCCGAGCCGAGCATCGGCGAGGGCAAAGGTATGGAGAATGTTTGCACGTCAAGGGGGACTCCTGAGCATCGCAACTCAGGAGCCTAACTGGTTACGTAGCCCCTCACTCCTTGGTCCGTCCTGGTTTCTGGTCAGCCCAACATCGATTGAGGTATGCACGGGGCCGGGCTCTACCGACGTAGAACATTAACCTATCCTCGCGTACCGTTCCTATAGGATGTTTGCGCTTCAAGGGGGACTCTTGAGCATCGCGACTCAGGAGCCTAGCTGCTCACGTAGCCCCTCACTCCTTGGCCCGTCCTGGTTTCCGGTCGGCCCAACGGAGGTTAAGGTATGCACGGGGCCGGGCTCCGCCGACGCAGAACACAAAGCAAATAGGAAGAAAGTCGCAAAATCTCAAAGCAAATATTACAAGACATATTATTCTCACAATATCAAACGCGAGTTTAACGCCTCCACGAGGCATGGTGCATGTTGCAGGAATAAAGCAGAAAAGCAGCCGCAAGTCACCCCCGGACAGCGTCGACACCTGCAAAAGGTGCCCCCTCCTGGGTAGCGTCACCTTCACCTGCATCACCGGTCGAGGGTGCGGGGGCGAAGGCATCGAACTTCTTCAACAGTGCCTCCACTTGACCCTTCACGGCTGCAGCGCCAGCCGCACAGTGTTCATCAGCTACAGGCTCCAGCAGCTCGTCAAGATGAGCGCTTGGATCACGAAGGTGCAGGTGACTAAAGACCCGCGTCAATGCGGCTGAGGATAGGACGCGAGCCTTTGCCTCCGCCATGGGTCCGATGCCCTCCACGACTTCCTCGAGCGCCTTCACCAAGAAGGGAAGCACCTAAGCAGGGCCATCCTCGTCGGTGGTCAGCGGCCTCTCCAAGCCCTTCTCGTACAGTTTCTTCAGCGCCACGCCGGACCTCTCCTCGAGGAGCGAGAAGGCCGCGCGGTCTTCAGCCAGGACCCTCACCTTGGCATCAAGGTGGGCCCCCTTCGTCCTCGCCTTCCGCTCCAACTCCTCCAGCCGGCTGCGCTCCGCTATCTGCGCCTTCGCCGGCTCTCCCAGGTCGGCATCGCGGCCCTTGATGGCATCCTCCTACGCTTTCATCTCCTCCTCCTTCGCTTGGTGGCCGCGTGCTTCTTATGCATGCTAGTCCCACAAGCCCTTCAGCTCGTCCTCCATCTCTCGGCAGCGGCCGCGGGCGGCCTCTGTCCTTCAATGCTGCCTCGCGATTGGCCGCAGCCTTAGTGGCAGCCTGCTTCTCCCTCTCGGAGGCCGCCGCAGCCTGGCTCAGCGACGCCCGAACCGCCGAGTCGGAGTGAAGCCAGCCAGAGGCCAGCTCCAGGCGCCCGGCCACCATGCGCGGGTCCATGCCCTGCAGATCTTCCCGGAGCTGGGCCATCTCCGAAAGGGCACGCTCCAAGACAGCAGAGGAAGCAGAAGAACCTGGGTCCAGGGGCGCAGCAGGAGAAGGGGGCGACATTGTCACTAGAGCCTGGGAGATCAAGGGCTCCTGAGCCTTCGAAACCTCATCAGCTGTGCCGGACACCGCACCTCCTAAGCCAGCGACGCTTCAGGGGCTGACTCCTCCTGAGGATGCTCCACCGAGCCTCGCGAGGGCGACCGGGCTGGAGAAGCATGAGGACCATCCCCACCTTTGCTCATGGAGAGGGGCGCGGTCGCAGGAGGCGACAAGGACTCAAGCGGCACCACCTCGCTCTCCCTTCTCCTCTTCACCACAGACGACGGCCTGGTTACGCAGCAAGGAAAGAGAGTCGGAAACGAGCATCAACAGCATGAACAAGGCGAGGCAGGGCACTTACTGGTCCACAGCAACGTAGTCCACCTTCCGCTTGGTGAGCTTGAAGTTGGAGAGCGTCACGACTCAAGGCGCGGGCGCACCAGCCCCAGAAGCTAAAGACGGAGCAGCAGTTGAACCAGAAGCGGTTCTAACCAGTGCCAGAGCAGCAGCAGAATCTCGGTGGATCAGCGTCGACCTGCTCCTCGTCGGGATCATGGCCAGTTGCTCCTCCTGGGAAGCGTCAGCCTCGTCACCATCGGGGAAGGCGCGGAGGATGTCAGCCTTACTCAGGGGGGAGGTATCCCCCGTCCCTTCGGGGGTCACCTCCGAGTCTTCCTCCTCCTCTTCTTCCTCATGGGACTCACCAGAAGACAGCTCCACCGGCGCCGGCACCTCTGGGGCCACGGTGAGCACCGGCGGCACCAGTCCACGCGCTGTCAAAGGTCGGTTTGGAGGCCACGACTAGCGCACTTTCCTTGTGATGGAACAAGGGAGTAAAGAAATTCGGAGGATACTCCTGATCGTCCCCAACCAGGAGGCGGAGAGCTACGGTCAGCTCCTCGCCGGACAAGGCCTCCGAGCTAAAGTGAACCTTGTCCTCTTCATCCCCAAGTTCCCACAAGGGGCGTGAGCGGGCTTGAAGTGGGGCCACACGCAGCGCCAGGAACTCCCTCAAGAGCATGGCCCCTGTAATCTTCGCCGCCTTCGCATTGCCGGGCTTCAGGTCAGACTTCACCTGCTCCAGCACCAATGCTGCCCGCTCATCGGTGAGCTTCGCGCAAGACCACGCCTTGTCGGCATAGGGCCTCTCCGTCGGCAGTGCCAAGCGTGTCCATTTGGCCCTGAGGTTGTCGGCCTTCTTCCTGGTGTTTGAGGCCGAGTTGGCCTTGCCGGCAGCGATGAAATTGGCACACCCGGAGTTATGGACCTCGCTGGCACGAAGGAAGAAGAAGTGGCGCAGTAGAGCCACGGACGGCATCACTCGCAGATACGCCTCACAATAGTAGGCGAAGATGGACTAGAGAAGGATGGAGTTGGGATGGAGATGCAGCGCTTGCAGTCCGAAGTGATCAAGGACCTCGTAAAAGAAGTCAGAGAAGGGGGGAACCAGCCCGGCGGCGATGCTGCACATGAAGAAGGGGTAGAAGGTTCTTCCCTCGGGCTCAGGCACGTCGGAGCCGGCCCAGAGTCCAGTCTTCCCTTCTCGTTGCTTTCTCCCGCCGTCAGCAAGCGCGTGGTGGTGAGGCTCTTATCCGAGACATTGGGCGCATCAAGAGCCGGCTCGTACCAAGCCGGCGACGGGGCGGGCTTGACCCTCCAGGGCGCCATTGGTCACTGATGCAAGAAAGGATGGGAGCGGATCTGAAGATTTTGGAAGCAGTGAGCAAAAAAGGGGATCTGAGTAAGGCGGAAGGAAACAGTGAAGGCGAACGCTGTCTATGCCATCCTTTTGACAGTCGGGCAGTTGCCGAGGCAGCGTGGGGAAGCGGAGACGCCCATGTCCAATCAACCGCCATGCGTCGACCAAGGCCGCAGGCTATTGGGGCCCGCGGTGCTCCGCACTTGACCTTTGGCTTCGCCTCGAAGCCAAGCCCGAGCGTGCCTTGGGCCCGGGGGCTACTGTCGGTGTTCTGGGAACGGGGGTCCCCAGACTTGCCTGCCAGCGGCCCACGGCGTGGCTTTGCTAGCAGGCCTGTACGACCCATCTTCATCGACAAGGAATCAAGACCCTCGCGAGGTGCCAAGCCTCGCGAAGTGGATGACACAAGACCTCCTCAGGAGTGGCCTCACCAGGATGGCTCGTGAGGGATGGAGAGTTCAAGGTCAGGCAAACCTCACGAGGTTCTCGTGACGTTAGCCATGACGATCGAGACCAGGCGGGCGCCAGGTGGGCACCAGCGCGCGCAGTGTCCTTGTTTCCTCTTTCGTGCTAAGGGGGCAAGCACAGGTGCGGAGTACCGAGGTATCAAGCAAAGGTTTCCATATTGGTTCAACGAGACCAAGACCAGAAGGACGGCAAGATGGAGGTCACCGTGGAGCCCAAGACGGCGTCACCACCAGAGCCTTTGGCAGGCGAAGACTGCTTTTGTCAAGATAAGCTGTACTAGCTGTCCTCTTTCAAATTGGCCGTTGTTGGCTCCCTTCCCGCTCAATATTTGGGGAGAGGACCAGGGCCTCTATAAATAGGACTAGCCACCACCGTAGAGAGGAGAGGCTGATCTGATCGGATCTTGGACCGGATCCTCACACACACAAGTTCACCAAGCTCAAGGAAACCTCAACCTCAGGAGGTTGTTCTTCCCCTTTGTACTGTTCATCCTCAGCCCAAGAGGCAATCCACCACCACCACCACACTGGAGTAGGGTATTACACCACAACGGTGGCCCAAACCAGTATGAATCTTGTGTCTTTGTGTTGCGAGTTTGTCGAGTTAGTTCGTAAGATCTTAGCCAAGTTAGCACATGGATCGGCAGGGGGAGATCTTCGCGCACACCGCACTGTTTGAACCTTAAGGGTTTTGCCGGAACCCGTGATCCGATAGCTCGGTTTCTTCTTGGAGGGCCGTGGGCTAGTAGAAACCTTGCCGGAAAGCATTTCCAACCAAGGCTCTTCATCCAATATGAGAGCCGCATTTGCCTTGGTGTATCTCTACCAACAGTTCCTTCCCCTCTTCCCGGCAATGCATTTCAATTTCACACCATTGGGCCTCCTTCTGTATAACGTGTCATCGACAAACTGATACATACTGGCCCTCCGGGCTACTCTTTCAGCATCGTCTTGCTCTTCGGGAAGTTCTCCAGTTTGGAGGTAGTGGACGACGTGTAGTGCCTAGGTTGGAGCATGTGGCTTGTCTTGGCCATAAAGAGTTGCGGTCCTGCAAAAGAGTGCAGCTCGCCAAGCAAGGTGGAGATGTTCCCGGCAGCCCCCTCACCGGGGACCTCTGAAGGTTCTGCCGACGAAGGCTTTCCGGAGTTCAGCTTCCTCCTCTTCCTAGCCATTGCTAATGGAGATACTGATGGTTGAGTCAGATGGAGGACAAAGACCCCTGGTTCTGCAGGGAGCTTTTGTGCAGCACACTTTGACAGATAATCAGCAGTGCTGTTTTCCACACGTGGCACGTGCTCCGTTTGCAACCCGTCAAAGTGCTCCTCCAACTTCCTCACCTCTTCAATGTATGCCTCCATTAACGGGCTCTGGTAATCCTTGTTGACTTGCCTCACCACAAGTTGTGAATCTCCACAGATGATCAAGTTCTTAATCCCCAACTCTATCGCAATCCCGAGCCCTACAAGGAGCCCTTAAAATTCAGTTGTGTTGTTTGTACCCTCCTTCCGGGGAAAGTGCATTTGGACCACATACTTCAGGTGCTCTGTGGGTGCGATGAAGAGCACGCCAGCCCCCGCACCCTATAGAGAGAAAGCACCATCAAATTACATGATCCATTCTTAGGGTGCTTCCTTGTCGGGGATAACTATTTCCAGCATCTCTTCGTCTGGAGTAGCTGTCCACTCTACAATAAATTCCGCCAGTGCTTTGCTCTGAATTGTCTAGGTGCTCTCGTACTTCAGTCGAAAGCTTGATAACTCCAGTTCCCATTTAACTATCCTGCCAGTGGCTTCAGGGTTCCTTAATATGCGTTATAGAGGGAAACTGGTGACAATTGTGATCTCGTGGGCTCGGAAGTA
The DNA here is from genome assembly GCF_003073215.2 of Triticum urartu. NCBI lineage: Eukaryota > Viridiplantae > Streptophyta > Magnoliopsida > Poales > Poaceae > Triticum > Triticum urartu. The sequence continues at coordinate 319,476,429 of NC_053028.1, forward strand.
GTGGCGCTGCTTCCTCGAGGTCATGACGAGGCCGAAGATTAGTTTCTGCACCCCAGAGTACCTTGACCTAGCCCCCTGCAATAGGGAGCTTACAAGGTAGACTGGTCGCTGCACCACCTTCTTCTTTGTCGTGGTCTTGAGATTGCCTTCACTACCCTGCTCTTCTTTCTACTGATCCACACTCAATCCTTCAGTGACTGGTTTACTTCCCTCTCGGGAGAGGATAGTAGCTGCATCATCACCTTCTTCCACTTCCCGCTGTGCCACCAGTGCTGCGCTAACCACTTGATTGGTTGCCGCCAGATATAGCAGCAACGGCTCTTGTGGTTTAGGAGCGACCAAGGTGGGAATAGAGGAAAGGTAAGTTTTTAAGTCCTACAGCGCCGCTTCTGCCATCGGGGTCCGCTTCATGGGCCCTTCCTTCTTCAAAATTTTGAAGGATTGTAGGGCGCGCTCAGCATACATGGAAATGAACCTACTCAACGTGGCATCACATCCAGTTAAAGGCCTCACGTCCTTGACTGTCTTGGGTGCTTGAATCTAATCGATTGCTCCGATCTTGTAGGGGTTGGCCTCTATCCCCCGGTGAGACACAAAGAAGCTAAGTAGCTTGTCGGGGGGAACGCCAAACATGCACTACTCTGGGTTCAGCTTCAAGTTGATCTTGCGTAGGTTTGCAAAGGTTTCTTCCAAGTCCTGAATGAGTGTTGATCTGTCCTTGGTCTTGACCACTATGTCATCGATGCAAGCTTTAATATTTCTGTGCAGCTTAGGCTCAAAACCAATTTGCACTGCTCTGGAAAAAGTGGACCCAGCGCTCTTTAATCCAAAGGGATCCATACAAAGTAGTACATGCCACATGGGGTTATGAACGCGGTCTTCTCCTCATCTTCCTTGGACATGAATATCTGGTGGTACCTAGAGTAGGATCTCACTAAAGGCGCCAAAGAGGTGGAGGCGCTCAAAGAAGAAGCACGACAGGAAGAGATCCACTTGGCTAACGTGCAGTCACAACTTTCCTCCAAGACCTAGAGCCTTGAGGCCGCCAATGGCAGCATGAAGGATATGAAGGCGAGGATCGGCTCGCTGGAGCGGTCGACGGAGTCCCTCGAGTCTAGGCAGCAGCTACTGTCCAAGGATTTGGAAACTGCCAAGCGTCTCCGGAAGGACATAAAGGACATGTTGAAGAACCAGGTCGACATGAGCAACCTCTGGATCAAGAGCCTGATTGATATTGTGAATGCCTTGGCGCCCAAGCTGCGATGATGGGCATAGACGGCCCAGCCTTCTCAGTCAGTAAGAAGGAGGTCCCGAGCGTCAAGTTGGGGCTCTTCTTCAACGAGCTGATCGACAAGCTGAAGGTGCATGAAGAGGGGAGGGCCGAGCGCTTTGCGACCGAGTCCCGAAAGCTTGCCCGCAACGCCCTCTTCATGGTCCTGAGCAATATCGGCTGCCGCCATCGAAATCTCGACCTCAGTGATGGATTCAAGAAGGCGCTGGCGGGTGCCGACATCGCAGCTACCGAGAAGAAAGCCGCCCCCCACGCCGACAGGGTTCTTCGCGTTTAAGTTGTTCCTCCTGGACACCGGACCAAGTAGCGGGCCACTGTCGTTTCCACCGGGGCCTATAATGGAACATGACATCTATTTTGCGTTTAGTCATTATGTCTCTAGTGTTTTGTATGAAACAGATATTTCTAGGTGGATTTTAATATGTGTTTATCCCTTTGAACCCTATATGCTTGCGTTCGTATGATCAATTCCTGTGTATGCTCTGGATGCCTGCCGATATCATATTGTCGCGATTGTCATAAGGGTCCGGCCCTTAACAGTCATCTTGGCGTTGATGCGTCTCAGCAGGTTGTTCCTAGGTAGCTCTTGATGCAGCCTCTCGATCTGTGAGCATGGCTCTAGATAGGACGATGGTGCGACCAAATAATCTAGACAAGGTTCCATTGCATAAGGGCTTTCACGAGACGAACACTCACTAGGTTTAAAGGATAAACAACTTCAAGGACTTCGAAAGGCATCAATAAGAGGTGGTAACGCAAACTTAGCTTTTGTTCCGAGCCCCCTCTTTCCTCTATCGGGCTGCGCTCCCGGGCGCGCCCATGACACCTAGAGGAGTAGAAGCCAATCACGTGGTTTCTTCATTCCCGGCAAGGATCGACCTGCGTTTCTTGCAGTCGGTGAATATCAGGGCATAGTGTCAGGCTTCCCTGGTCCCCTTCCCTTTTGCTCCTCTCCCCTCGAGTCAGTGCAGCGGCTGCCGTTGCATGGGTCACGCCAACGTAGGCAGCCTTGCTAAAGTATGCTTGCCGAGGCATCAATAGACGGACTCATACCAGCGCTTCGCTCAGGATTACCCAACACGGGGGAAATACTGGACCGAACGTCGTGCGGTAATCATCGACATCGACGACGCCGAGGCTAGAGAAATTCGACTGCGCACGCCTTCCGGTTCACACAAGCGAGCCCCCCTACCTGGCGCGCCAAAGATGTCGCCAGAAACCATGACCACCTATTGGACCAGGAGGTCCCTTGCTGGTTCGGCAGGGGGGCGACGCGTTGCACAAAGAGCAGACTAGCATGGGGCAGCGCGGCGGAGATCACACGAGCGATTTACGCATGTTTGGTCCGCCGTGAGGTGTAAAACCCTACTCCACCTTTGGTGGATTGATGGTTGAAAAGATGGTGGTGGTGCACAGTACACTTGCCCGACAGGGGTTGCCTCATGTAGCAGCGACTATGCGCGTATGGGGGTGTGAGTTATCCAATCTTCTAACCCGTTCTATGGTTGCCATGGGCCTCCTATTATAGATCAAATGGTAACCACAGTGGCAAAGTAGTCATTATGCACTGATAAGATAGCAAACAGTGCTATCATACCTAACTTTGCGGGCTGACAGGGCGCAGTAAATGCATCGCGTAACGTCACATCGTTGGTTGTCCGACAAGGCTTGCCGGGCTATCTTGCCAGCTCCGTGCTTGCTCGCTTGACACATCACAGGACGGGTGCCATTTGTGGGTTTCTCCTGTAGGAAGTAGCTGCCAGGTGGCGAATGGCTGCCACTTAATCACTTTGCGGCTTGACACTGCACTGATCGATGACGTGGGTCGTGTTGGAGTGGTTGGTGTGGCGGTTTTGCCTTCGTGAGCCCCGGCAGGCCCTACCAGGGTGCCTTGGTTGTCTGCATCTGGGGGTGGCCTTGTTCGTTGCCGGGCTCGCCTACTCGGCAAGGGAGGCTTTTCTCTTGACGATATCCTGCTTCCTTGGCTTGATCTTGGTCCTTCTAATCTGTATGTTGGTCCTTCAAACTTCTTGGTTTCCCATTCATCTTGGCTTGTCTTGACTTGTCCATGCACGGGTTAGGGGAAAGCACATACCCCTGTTTGTTTACCCCGACAGGGCCATCGGCCCCTTGTGGTTCGGCAAGGGGGAGGGGCACGTTGCACAAAGAGCGGAGACCATGAAGCAGCACGACAGGGGTGACGTTGGTGGTTTATACCCAGGTTTGGGCCACTGCAAAGCATAAAACCCTACTCTTGCTTTGGTGGATTGGATGGAGGACCGTGATGAACACGCAACGCTCAAGCCCGGCAAGGTCACCTCAGTGAGAGCAGCAACACGCGTAAGAGTGTACCAGGGTCTGAATCATATTCTAGGTCGCCATGGCCCTCCTTTTATAGGCTAAGGGGTTTTCATAGTGGCAAATAAGTCATTATACACTGATTAGATAGCCAATAGTGCTATCATACCTAACTCTGGCAGTTAGGACAAAGTGCATTAAATGCACTGCTAGGTGTCACGCTGAGGAGGCGGCCCGACAAGGTTGCCGTGCCGCTCAACCACCTACTTGTCTGCCGGCATGACACGCCCCTGGATGGGTGTCATGCAGGGGTAATCTTCTTCCCATGTGGCGGCCACATGCCAAATGACAGCCACTTAATCACTTGGTGGCTTGACACCGCACTGATAAGTGACTTGTGTTGCTGTGCGGTGGAGCGGTGGAGTCTTGGCAGGGCGACTTGCCCTTGGCGGCCTCGGCAAGCCTGCCGGGGAAATCTTCGGACTTGTCCTTGGTGAAGCCTCGACTAGGCTCGCCTCCCTAGAAAGGGAAGTTTTTCCCTACTGATATCTTGTTCCTTCGTCTTGTCTGGTCTTCTTGATTCGCCCTTTGATTTCTCCAAGAGCTATCTCTCCAGCTTGGCCTTGTCTTGCTATTGTAACCTTGCCCTTGTGCCTGTGTACAGTCCGAGCAACATTAGCCAAGGTTTGTTGCACCGACAACTACTAAATGCAAACGGTGGTTCTAGTACTAGTTGTACTACCAATGTAGTAGTACTATACTACCTGTTGGTGAAACTATTACGTGTTTCTCTTCACAGTGAAGTGACAAAGACCCTGTGCCAGAGATGACACCTGAGTGTAGGCGCCGTGTTCGGCATACCAAAGTCAGCCTCACCATGTGCAGTCACTATCATCACGGCTGTAGAGCTAGCCTGCTTAACTAGCCGTGTTCGACATAATTTTCCTTCCGTTGCCACGAATAATAATAAATGTTGTACTCGAGTAATGGGTATGTACGTGAACATTTATCATAACATAGTACCTCGTGCTAGATAGTCGTAATATTGCAATTTTCAAACTAATATTACAAATGCTAGGAGTAGTGATGCACCTACGAAGAGGGAATTATTAGGAAGTTTACGTAAGAACTTTCGTTACTTTAGGTGGATACAACATTATCGTACAATCTAAAATCCACCGCCTTGACAAGGCACTAATGGGCAAATAAATTTCTTAGTCTCTGGCAACTCGATGTTTCAAAAACAACTTCAGCTTCTGCGAAGCCTTTGTGGTTTAGGCTTAGACGCTTACGGTGATCAGCACGCCATTCATTGTTGCACCAGAGAAAGCCAACCTCGTTACCTTGATCACACTTGCTGCTACCTCTTGAGCACTGCGTTGGTTTTTCCCCAAAGAGGAAGGGATGATGCAGTAGAGTAGCGTAAGTATTTCCCTCAGTTTTTTAGAACCAAGGTATCAATCCAGTAGGAGGCTACGCGTGAGTCCCTCGTACCTGCACAATACAAATAAATCCTCGCAACCAACGCGATAAGGGGTTATCAATCCCTACACGGCCACTTACGAGAGTGAGATCTGATAGATATTATAAGATAATATTTTTGGTATTTTTATGCTAAAGATGCAAAGTAAAATAAAAGAAAAGTAAATAACAAAGTATTGGAAGATTAATATGATGAAGGTAGACCCGGGGGCCATAGGTTTCACTAGTGGCTTCTCTCAAGAGCATAAGTATTCTACGGTGGGTGAACAAATTACTGTTGAGCAGTTGACAGAATTGAGCATAGTTATGAGAATATCTAGGCGTGATCATGTATATAGTCATCACGTCCGAGATAAGTAGACCGACTCCTGCCTACATCTAGTACTATTACTCCACTCATCGACCGATATCCAGCATGCATCTAGAGTATTAAGTTAATGAAAACAGAGTAACGCCTTAAGCAAGATGACATGATGTAGAGGGATAAACTCATGCAATATGATGAAAGCCCCATCTTGTTATCCTCGATGGCAACAATACAATACGAGCCTTGCTGCCCCTACTGTCACTGGGAAAGGACACCACAAGATTGAACCCAAAGCTAAGCACTTCTCCCATTGCAAGAAAGATCAATCTAGTAGGCCAAACCAAACTGATAATTCGAAGAGACTTGCAAACATAACCAATCATACATAAAAAAATTCAGAGAAGATTCAAATATTGTTCATAGATATACTTGATCATAAACCTACAATTCATCGATCTCAACAAACACACCACAAAAAGAAGATTACATCGAATACATCTCCACAAGAGAGGGGGAGAACATTGTATTGAGATCCAAAAAGAGAGAAGAAGCCATCTAGCTAATAACTATGGACCCGTAGGTATGAGGTAAACTACTCACACTTCATCAGAGGGGCCATGGTGATGATGTAGAAGCCCTCCATGATCGATGCCCCCTCCGGCGGAGCTCCGAAACAGGCCCCAAGATGGGATCTCGTGGATACAGAAAGTTACGGCGGTGGAATTAGGGTTTTGGCTCCGTATCTGATTGTTTGGGGGTACGTAGGTATATATAGGAGGAAGGAGTACGTCGGTGGAGCAACAGGGGGCCCACGAGGGTGGAGGGCGCGCCTAGGGGGGGGGGGTAGGCGCGCCCCCCTACCTCATGGCCTCCTCTTTTGTGTCTTGACGTAGGGTCCATGTCTCCTGGGTCTTGTTTGTTGAGAAAATCATTTCCCGAAGGTTTCATTCCGTTTGGACCCCGTTTGATATTCCTTTTCTTCGAAACCCTAAAATAGGCAAAAAATAGCAATTCTGGGCTGGGCCTCTGTGACGCCCCGAGACCGATGCGCCAGGTGTCTCCCAGTTATTCGCCATCGTTGCCATGTCATTCGCTTGCGTGTTGCATCTTGTCATGTCATCATGTGCATTGCATCATCATGTTTTCAAAACTTGCATTCGTTCGGGTTCCCCCAGTTCCGTCTGTTGTCCGTTCTGAGCCCATACACACTTGCACGCACCCGTGGCACGTCCGAAATAGTATTTTATAAATGGCTGAAAAATGTTCTCTAAATGGGTTGAAAGTTGGCATGCGGTGTTATTTTTTTGCTAGTAGGCCTCCTGCCAAGTTTCATCACATTCAGAGTCCGTTTGATGCCCAATGAATAACTATAGCGGCAGTATAGCCGGTCTAACGTCGGACGTTTTCGGTCTCCGGAAACAGTCGCCGGGCCTCTCTCTCTTCTCTTCTCTCAGCCTGAGGCCTTCTGCACAATCCACTACCTACCACAAGGTCCAACCTAACCTCTCTCATCAGCCCGCGGCCCTCCTCGCGCGCGCGTCCGAAAGTTGTCCCGTACCCGACCCGGGCAGTCGTCACCGTTGGGTCCGGATCATCCCCTAACATCTATAAAACATCTCAATTTTTCTGTTTGGTCTCCCTAGCCTATTTTTTTCCGACCGTCTGATTTCAATCGGAGGGACTCGGTAGCCCCTAACCTAATCTCCTACCTATATTTGAGCCTAACCCTAATCCTAGGGTGTCCCATCCGTCCATTCCGCGCACCGCGGCCAGCCCACCTGGTCTCCCCCTTTCCTCGGGATCTTGCCCGATCCACCCAATCGATCCTGCCTTCTCCTCATTTTCCCCATCCCACCAACCAGCGCAGCCGCGCCCGATTCCCTCGGTCTCCACTCGCTGCCATCCACAAAGCCTTCCAGCCACCGGGAGCCTCCTCGCTATCCTCGTCGACTCAAGGAGACGAGCACCTCCTGCGAGCCTGCAGGCCGACCCCATCACTGCTCCTCCTCTACTCCTTTCCTTCCCCTCATTTCCTCTCTCGTTTCTCTCATCTCTCTCTCTCTCTCTCTCTGTCTCTCTCGTTCTGGACAGGAAGGCAAGCATGGCTGCCCCTCCATGGAGATGAACTGCGCCGCCCAGATCACCAGCGATCTCGGGTTGCCCCTGCTTTGTCCTCGCCGCCCGTTGGTGCTTCGGCCGCCGCTGCCATGGCCTCCAGCTCTGCCAAGTTCCTCGTCTGCGTCCTCCCGTCGAGCGCCGGGACGAACATCGGCAGCTCCAGTCTCGCCTCGGCCCTCCTCGACCTCCTGCGCACCGGATCCGTCTCGCTCGTCCTTCGACTCTTCGCCGGGAGACGCCAGCGCCAGGTCCACCGCTGCCTGCGTCCTCTGCTTCTAGGACGAGGCGCCCGCTCGATCCGCTGGCACGCGTTGACCGCGACAACGCCTGGGCCACCAGCCTCCAAGCCCAGCAACCGGCCTACCTCTCCACCAGCTGGGCCAAGGCCCATGGTGAGAGACCCCCCCAGCCCCTCCTGTGCACTGATGGGCCAACCAGATCCGGCCCGTATCGTGTTTTTTTATAGAACGTTTTCCTATTTTCCCAGGGGATGTTAGTTTTGCCGAATAGCCCTTAGAGTCCATGCATTTAATAAATCACGAACCATGCATCTTTTGTAAAAACTTTATATATGAAAGATGCTTAGAATTTTGTGTAGATTCATATTGTGCAACTTTCATCTATATTTAAAATGTTTAAAATGATGTTTTCATATATTTACCCATATTTCCATGTAAAATGATTTAATTCATAACAATTAAACCGTGGCTCCAAATTTAATAAACTTTATATGTAAATGGGGTAGAAAAATGCCTAGTTTAACATGGTGACCTTACTTTGCATGTTTAATAACTCTAAAATTGTGTTTTAGGGCAGAACAGTACCAAATCTAATATATGCATATGAGGATTTCTGGAATTGTTGTTCGTTGTTTCCGGCCTCATTTAAACTTGCCTAGATAGGTAGTTTTGGTGTGCTTCACCCCTTGCCATGCTAATCAACATTTAATATTGTTGGGTACATAAACGAGATCGAACTAAATAACTTGAATGTGGTGTTCCACCAATATGCAACTCGTTGCATATTGAGCTCCACTTAATTTGTAGGATTGCTTGGGCACTTTGCCATGCCATGCTTCATTAAACCGGACATGCATCATACTTGGTTGTGCATCCTGCCATGCTTATGTGATGGTTGTTTACTATGTTGTTTGCTTCTTTCTGGTGTTGCTTCTTCGAGTTAGTACCGATAACGTTGCGTTTGTGAGGATTTTCTCAACTACGTCCGTTTGTCTTCTTCATGGACTCGTTCTTCTTCCTTGCGGGATCTCAGGCAAGATGACCATACCCTCGAAATCACTTCTATCTTTGCTTGCTAGTTGCTCGCTCTATTTCTATTCCTATGCCGCGGTACCTACCACTTGCTATATCATGCCTCCCATTTTGCCATGTCAAACCTCTAACCCACCTTGTCCTAGCAAACCGTTGTTTGGCTATGTTACCACTTTGCTCAGCCCCTCTTATAGTGTTGCTAGTTGCAGGGGAAGATTGGAGTTTGTTCCTTGTTGGAACATGGATATTTGTTGGGATATCACAATATCTCTTATTTATATTAATGCATCTATATACTTGGTAAAGGTTGGAAGGCTCGGCCTTATGCCTGGTGTTTTGTTCCACTCTTGCCGCCCTAGTTTCCGTCATACTGGTGTTATGTTCCTTGATTTTGCGTTCCTTACGCGGTTGGGTTATAATGGGAACCCCTTGACAGTTCGCCTTGAATAAAACTCCTCCAGCAAGGCCCAACCTTGGTTTTACCATTTTCCACCTAGCCTTTTTTCCCTTGGGTTCTGCAGACTCAAGGGTCATCTTTATTTAAACCCCCCCGGGCCAGTGCTTTTCTAAGTGTTGGTCCAACCTGAGTGATGTCCGGCGCCCCCTGGGCAACCAGGGTTTATGCCAACCCGACGTCTTGCTCATCCGGTGTGCCCTGAGAACGAGATATGTGCAGCTCCTATCGGGAATTGTCGGCACATCTGGGTGGCTTTGCTGGTCTTGTTTTACCATTGTCGAAATGTCTTGTAACCGGGATTCCGAGTCTGATCGGGTCTTCCTAGGAGAAGGAATATCCTTCGTTGACCGTGAGAGCTTGTGATGGGCTAAGTTGGGACACCCCTGCAGGGTTATGAACTTTCGAAAGCCGTGCCCGTGGTTATGGGCAGATGGGAATTTGTTAATGTTCGGTTGTACAGAACTTGACACTTAACTTAATTAAAATGCATCAACCGCGTGTGTAGCCGTGATGGTCTCTTTCCGGCGGGGAAGTGAACACGGTGTTGGGGGTTATGATTGAATGTAAGTAGTCTAGGATCACTTCTTGATCATAGATTCTCGTCCGTGCTTTGCCTTCTCTTCTCGGTCTCATTTGCGTATGTTGGCCACCATATATGCTAGTGCTTGCTGCAGCTCCACCTCACATACCTTTTCCCTACCCATAAGCTTAAATAGTCTTGATCGCGAGGGTGTGAGATTGCTGAGTCCCCGTGACTCACAGATTACTTCCAAAACCAGGTTGCAGGTGCCGATGATATCGTGCAGGTGATGCAACCGAGCTCAAGGAGGAGCTCGATGAAGATCGTGTTCTTTGTGTTGTTCCGTTTCCAGTTAATCAGTAGTGGAGCCCAGTCGGGGCGATCGGGGATCTAGCATTAGGGGTGGTCTTCTTTATTTTGGTTCCGTAGTCGGACCTTGTTTGTATTTGGATGATGTAATGCTATATTCTTGTATTGTGTGAAGTGGAGATTGTAAGCCAACTCTGTACCTCTTTCTTATTCAGTACATGGGATGTGTAAAGATTACCCCTCTTGTGACATGCCTACAATGCGGTTATGTCTCTAAGTCATGCTCCGACACGTGGGAGATATAGCCACATCATGGGTGTTACAGCCTCCGGTTAATAAATTAGTCCCAAAAATAATATAAAAGTGGATAATAAAGCCCAATGATGTCCAAAACAGTAGATAATATAGCATGGAGCAATCAAAAATAATAGATACGTTGGAGACGTATCACTTGCCTTCAGAACAAAGAACCTGGCCAATTTAATCTCAGATGTGCTGCCTCGGTAGTTGATGAAATCAACTTCTGTAACATGGAGATCAAGGCATTTGATGAGATTATTATAGTGCAGCACATTTTTCACTTTGGGGTCTTTTTTATCTACAAAAGAAGAGAACATATTAGAGTAGCTGGCAGATACGTGTCCAACGTATCTATAACTTTTGCATGTTCCATGCTGTTATGTTATCATTCTTGCATGTTTTACAATCATTTTATAGCAACTTTATATCATTTTTTGGGAGTAACCTATTGACATAGTGACCAGTGCCAGTTGTTGTTTTTTGCTTGTTTTTTACTTCCCAAAAAATCAATACCAAACGGAGTCCAAACGTAGCGGAACTTTTTGGAGATTTTTCTGAACCAGAAGGAATAACTTGGGCCAAAGAAGTACCAAAGGGGTTGTCGCGGGATATCCACGGCTACCTATGGGACCGGCTGGCCCCTTGCTAGTTCAGCAGGGGGGCGACGCGTTGCACAAAGAGCAGACCAGCGCACGGCAGCGCGACGGAGAGCACACAAGTGATTTACCCATGTTCGGGCCGCCGCGAGGCGTAACCATACTCTTGCTTTGGTGGATTGATGCTGGAATGAACGTGGTGATGTGTAGTACACTTGCCCGGCAGGTCCTGCCTCAGGGCTGCAGCAACTACGCCCGTATGGTAGCTTGGGTTCATCAACTTTCCAACCCTCTAACCCCTCCTACGAGTGACATGGGCCTCCTTTTATAGATTAAGGGGTCACCACAATGGCAAAGTGGTCATTATCCACTGATATGATAGCAAACATTGCTATCATACCTAACTCTGCAGGCTGACAGGGTGCATTAAATGCGCTGCTGAGTGTCACATCACTGGTCGCCCAGCAAGGCGTGCCGGGCTATCTTGCCAGCTCCGTACTTGTTCTCTTGACACGTCGCGGGACGGGTGTTATCTGTAGGCTTCTTCTGTAGGAAATGGCTGCCATGTGGCGAACGGCTTCCACTTAATCATCTTGCGGCTTGACACCGCACTGATTGACGATGTGGGTCGTGCTTGAGTGGTTGGCGGGGTGGTTCGTCCCCCGCGTGCCTCGGTAGAGCTTACCGGGGTGCCTCAGTTGCCTGCTTCTTGCTGTGGCCTTGCCCCTTGCAGGGCTCGCCTGCCCGGCAAGGGAGGCCCTTCTCTTGTCGATATCTCACTCTTCTGGCTCGATCTTGGTCTTTCTGGTCTGCGTGTTGGTTCTTCAAATATCTTAGTCCTTCAATCTCTGATTTGGGTTGGTGCTTCAAACTTGATCTTGCGCCAGTGCATAGTCTGGGCAACAAACCCAGGGTTTGTTGCACCTACAGAAGCCCCCGGGCCTGCCCCGAACGCAGTGCTGAGCGTCATCGGGGTAGGACTAATAACTGCACACACAAGGTTGCTGAAGGGATTTTCCCCTTGAGCTTTCCGTTGCTGCTTCATCAGCCTTGATTCTGGGTCAGTTTCCGGTTTCCCCGTGCGTGGTGTAAAGCCAGTAGTGGTGGGGCCGCTCCAGTGATGGCCTGATACGTCTCCAACGTATGTATAATTTTTGATTGTTCCATGCTATTTTATTATCAATCTTGGATCTTTTATAATCATTTTATATTATTTTTTGGTACTAACTTATTGACATAGTGCCTAGTGCCAGTTCCTATTTTTTCCATGTTTTTTACATCACAGGAAATCAATATCAAAGGGAGTTCAAATGGCACGAAACTTTACGATGCTTTTTTATGCGCCAAAAGGAAGCGGATGGGCCCTGGTTGCACCTGGCGGGTGCCCCGAGGGGGGCACAACCCACCAGGGCACGTCATCATGGAGGGGTTCACCACTTCCATTGGTGCCTCTCCGATGATGCGTGAGTAGTTATTTGTAGACCTTCGGGTCCGTAGTTAGTAGCTAGATGCCTTCATCTCTCTCCCTTGATCCTCAATAAAATGGTCTCTTGGAGATCCATATGATGTAACTCTTTTGCGTTGTGTTTCTTGGGATCGATGAACTTCGAGTTTATGATCACATCTATGTTTTTATATACATGAAAGTATTTGAGTTTCTTTGATATCTTTTATGCATGATCTCTTATAGCCTCGTATTTCTTCTCTGCTATTTGGGTTTTGTCTGGCCAACTCTATCTATTTATCTTGCTATGGGAAGAAGTGCCCGGTAGTGGGTTCAATCTTACGGTGCTTGATCCTAGAGACGGAAAGGGAACCGACACGTATGTATCGTTGCTAATAAGGATAAAAAGACGAGATCCATATCTATCGCCATATAGATAAACGGATCTTGTCTACATCATGTCATCGTTCTTATTGCATTACTCCGTTTTTCCATGAACTTAATACACTAGATGCATGCTGGATAGCGGTAGATGTGTGGAGTAACAATAGTAGATGTAGGTAGGAGTCGGTCTACTAATCTTGGACGTGATGCCTATGTAATGATCATTGCCTGGATATTGTCATAATTATTTGATGTTCTATCAATTGCCCAACAGTAATTTGTTTACCCACCATTTGCTATTTTTTCGAGAGAAGCCACTAGTGAAACCTACGGTCCCCGGGTCTTATTTCTCATATATTTTCCTTTGCGATCTACTTTTTCCTTGCTTTTATTTTCAGATCAATTAAACCAAAAATGCAAAAATACTTTGATGCACTTTATTTTATTTGTGATCTATTATTTCAATCTATCAGAACTTTCTCCCGTCACACGCCAATTTCTGGCGCCTTTACCCGAAAGGGATTGACAACCCCTTTAACTGGTCGGGTTGCGAGGTGTTGTTATTTTTGTGCAAGGGATGTTTACGTTGTGTTGCTTGATTCTCCTACTGGTTTGATACCTTGGCTTCATAACTTAGGGAAGTACTCTACTGTCACTGTGCTACATCATCCCTCCCTCTCCGGGGAAATACCGACGTAGTTCCAACTACCATCAAGGAGAATTTTTGGTGCCGTTGCCGGGGAGGATCTTCAACACAACCAAGTTCCTAATCACAAATCTCATCTCCTCGCAATTTACCTTATTTGCCATTTGCCTCTCGTTTTCCTCTTCCCCACTTCACAAAAATTTGTCGTTTTATTCGCCTCCCTTTTTCGTTCGCCATTTCTCGCCATGTCTGACCTTAAAAGAGCTAAGGGTTTTCTCCCGAGTCATAATATTTTGGATAGTCCCTCTATCGTCTCCAAGCTCATAAACAATGATGCTATGGAAGGATCTACCAGGGTTGTTAAGGAAAATCTTAACCATTGTGATGAAGATGATCCCGGAATTTTTCGCTACTTACTTGATGAATCTTCGAAAGATGCTTGGGATAGGTTGTTGAGAATTCGAGCTAGCTACGTGCCCCAATACCATATAGAGATATACTTGAAAAGTTTTTATGATGGTTTACCTTCTTCCTTCAAGCAAGTTGTAGATTCTATATTTGAAAACGGTTTTCTTGAAGGGGATGCCGTTGATACTTATGAGAAGATGAAAGCCATATTTGGGCACCCCAAAGGAGAAAATGTTGAATCAACTACTCTGATGTGCTTGACGTCCGCATCTCTTGGATAGGCTAGCGCCCGCAGCAAAGAAGCCGAAGGGAGCTCCTGAGGTTCCATCTGTGGCAGCGCCTCTGCCCGCGAAGGAGGGTGACCGCGACGCACGGGCTTCTCCTGCCCGGTCGTCCTCGTGAGGCCTGGCTGAGCCGGCGGGGGCGAGCTCAGCCCCCATGGCCCAAGTGACTCCCGAGGTGCCTTTGCCTGCTGCCGCCACTATAGCCGTTGGGGCGCAGCAGACTCCGCCTCAGGATGCTGTGGCCGCGCTGCCGCCTTCTCCTTCTACTCCACCGACTACTGTCTCTCCGACTCCTCCTGCCGTTCTGGATCGTGCTGCTGCTGAGCTGGACCGGCTGCGGCAGGATCTTCTTGGCGCCGACCCTCGCTTGGTGGTCGGGCGCTTAGAGCTAGCTTCAGGATGGATTCGCTCCGACGCTTCGATTCGGGCGGCGCTGGTCCAGGCCTCGACGGCTTGCGATGAGGAGAAGCAGGCCGTCCTTGAGGCGAAGGCTGCTCGTGACGCAGCACTGGGGGAGGTGGTCGACGTCTGTGGTCGCTGCAAGGCGCTGGAGGACGAGCTGCAAGGCCTGCGGGACCAGCTCGCGAAAGAGGTCCGCCTTCGCCAAGCGCAGGAAGAAGGCGTGAAGGCTCGCGAGGCGGCCGTCAAGGAGAGGGAGGTCAAGCTCAGGAAGCGCCGCGACCACCTAGGCGCGCTGGAGCAGGAGTTGGGGGCAAGGAAGGCCGAGCTGGATGACAAGGCCCTGGTTCTTGCCGAGGACCGCGTGGCCTTCACGGAGATGGAGGCAAAGGCTCGCTCCTCGCTGAGGATGCTTTACGACAGCGGCCTGGAGAGCCCGCTGGCTGGCGCCGAGGACGGCCCCGCCAAGCTGCTTCCCGTCCTGGTTCGTGCTCTTGAAGATGTCGCCCTTGGCCTTGGCCCCACGTCCGAGGCCGAGGCGCGTGTCCTGTCTTCTGCAGCGCTGACGCGGGTCCTCACCCACATCTACCTTCGCGATCCCGGCGTCGACCTCGACAGCCTGCTGGAGCCAGTAAGCGGCGAGCGTGCCGCTGTCGCTGCCGAGGCCGTGAAGGGTCACGCGGAGGCTCTGCTGGGGAAGTTCCGGGCCTTCATCACCAAGCCGAAGCAAGGCGCTGCCGACCCCACTGCTCCATGAGGCGAACCCACTCCGCGCTGCTCCGCCACCGACAAGTGACTCCGTTGTGGCTCCTGTCCTGCCTTTAATTCCTGCACATGTATCATGCCTCGGGGAGGCGTTTAAACTTGTGTTTGGCATTGAGATAACAGTGTGGACTGTAATATTTGCTTTTGAATTCCTTGAGATTTACGCTTTTCCTTCCTACTTGCTTATGTTCTACGCCGGCAGAGCCCGGCCCCGCGCATACCTCAGCCGCCGTTAGCCCCGACCGGAAACCAGGACGGGACCAAGGAGTGAGGGGCTACGGGACAAGTTAGGCTCCTGAGTCGCGATGCTCAGGAGTCTCCCTTGGCGCACGAACAACGAGTAGGGAGGTATGATGTGGGTAGATGTACCGTTCTACGTCTGCAGAGCCCGGCCGTGCGCATACCTCAACCGCCGTTAGCCTTTCGGAACTAAGGAGTGAGGGGCTACGTGACCAGTTAGGCTCCTGAGTCGCGATGCTCAGGAGTCCCCCTTGGCGCACGAACAGCAATTAGGGAGGTATGATGTGGGTGGATCTACCGTTCTACGTCCGCAGAGCCCGGTCGTGTGCATACCTCAACCGCCGTTAGCCTTTCGGAACTAAGGAGTGAGGGGCTACGTGACCAGTTAGGCTCCTGAGTCGCGATGCTCAGGAGTCCCCCTTGACCTTCAAACGGCCTTCGTACCTTGGCTCCGCTCGGGGAGAGACGCGCGATGAACCAGGCCCAGGGGGGCCTGGCTGGGCGGCGTGCGTCTGGGCGTGACCTAGGCGCAGCCCCCGTGCCCAGCCCCCTCGCGCGGCACTCCCGAGGGGAGGCGTTACGATGAGGCTAGACACTGAGCTCAGGGCTCCCTGAGGTTGATGCGGCCCGGGGGCCACCCTCAGTTGTTTATCACCAGCGCGGAGCATAGCGCTTCCGTATGTGTACGGGCATAGCCGCTCCTCGGAAGTGTCGTCAGCCAGCGCGGAGCATGGTGCTTCCACTGGTACATGGGAGGGGGCCCCCCTCCGGGAGGAGCCCCCGGGGCGTGTACAGCCCCGCCCTGACACGTGGCTGGCACGGTAGGGCCTGGCGAGGTGTATCTGGGCACCCGTGAGCCAGCGCGGGACTCACGGGGCCCTACCTCTAGGCGGGTTGCGCCTGGCACTGGGCCTTATCTTGTGATGTGTCCCTGCAATTTTGCTTAGATGTCGGCACTCTACGTCCTCGGGTCCCGGCCCCCGAGCTGGTCTCAGCCGTCGCTGGTATGCCAGGTCGCGACGCCGTGGACAAGGCCAGAGGGTGAGGGCTCGAGAGCCAGTAAGAGCCCTGAGTCGCAATGCTCAGGTACCCCCCCTTTAACGTGCAAGTGGTCGGCATGGAGAAGAAGAGGTGCCATGGACCGGCATCAAATAATCAAGCATGGTGGGTCGAACGCATAACCGGAAATAAACGCAAAAGGGATACATGCCGCTGGGTCTGGCCCGAGCGACTTGGGGATGATGCAGCCCGAGGGGCGCCCCCAACAAAGTAAGCTAACAACATGAAATAAAAGGGATACATGCCGCAGGGACGGACCCACGCGGCCTGGGAATAATGCAGCCCTGGGGGGCGCTCCCAGCTGGAAATGAAACTTGAAAGATGTCACCTGATGATGTTGAGGATGAAGGACTGTTGGTGTAGCAGACTCGGTGGGCTGCAGAAGCCGATCCTCACGAGCCCCCAGGCCTGGGGGCCTCAGGAGGATCCGGAGGCGCTGGTGGCTCCTCGCGGACCATCTCCATCTCCGCCAGGGCTGCAGAACGCCTGGCCTCTTGTGCCTCCATGATGCCCCTCATGAGGCACTGGTACGTGGCAGCCGCGTTCGGCAAGCCGTAAGGCATGCGAACGTAGCTGTGGGGTGGACCTCCGCAGCGCCCCACTTGCGAGGGCCAGAGGCGCTCCAGAGAGGCGACTCGATTGAGCCCTGGTATGTCGATGTAGACGCGCAACCCACCATCCTTGCCTGGATGGGGAGCCACTGCTGGTAGGCGGCGGCCGCCTTTCATGACTCTTGACTCCTGTAGCTCCTGAATGGCCTTGCTGACGAACTCCTGAGGGTCTGGCTCTCCTTGCCTTACTCCTTCTTGAGGGAAACGTGCTTCGAAACACGCCTCCATGTGGTGCCCAAGCGCCTCCCTCGTGACCCTAGCCAGGTCGGTGGCCCTCCAGGGGAGAGCCCCCGAGCCCTGCCTGAGGAGGGCGCCGGGCGCGCTTTCCTATGTGATGGAAGGAGGTTCCCCCTGGGCAGGCGCGGGCCCAGAGGGGCCTGCCTCCTGAGGGGCCGGGCCGGACGATGTCTTCTTCTTCTTGGGGGCGGTCTCAGGAAGCCTCCTGCTTCCGAGATCCGGGTATTCCAGTGACGCGGCCTGAAAGGCTCGCTCCAGGGAACACACCGCGTCCTTTTCTTCACAAGGCACCGTGATGACTCCGCCACTTCCTGGCATCTTGAGGACATTGTAGCCGTGGTGAGTTACGGCCATGAACTTGGCCAGCGCTGGGTACCCAAGGATGGCGTTGTACGGCAGGTGAATGTGAGCGACGTCGAAGTCGATGAGCTCGGTGCGGTAGTTGTCGCGTGCCTCGAAGGTGACAGGGAGGCGGACCTGCCCAATCGGGACCGTGGAGCTGTCGGTGACTCCGGAGAAAGGCTTGGTAGGCTGAAGCTGGCTGTAGGGCACTTGGAGATTGTTGAATGTTTCCACGGACAGGACGTTGAGCCCTGCCCCGCCATCGATGAGGGTCCTGGTGATCACCACGTTGCTGATGATTGGGGAACAAAGCATCGGGAGGACTCCGGCTGTAGCCGCACACTTGAGCTGATCTGCTGAGCTGAATGTGATGGCGCACGCCGACCACCTGAGAGGGCGCGTGCCTTCGAGCTTGGGGAGGACTACATTCACTTCGCGGGCGAACTGCTTGAAGATGCGTTGAGAGGCTAGGGCTTGAGCCCCGCCCAGGATGCAGGCGATCGCGCGCGGCTCCTGGAAGCCCCCAGCCCCCTCATCCTGGTGGCGGTCCTCGTTTCTCCTTGGCTGCAGCGGCAGTGGAGGGAGGCCTGCGTTGCCTTGCGGGCGATCCTCGCGAGGCTGATCCCTCCAGTCTCCCTTGCGAGGCAGATCTTGCCAGCGATCCTCGCGAGGTTGATCGCGCCACCCTTGGCGCGGGCCACGGTCTTCCCAGCGTCCTGCGTTCCTTCCTCCTCCTCGACCGTAGCCCCGGTCACCGCGGTCGGGGCGACGGCCGATCCTTCCTTCTCGCACGGCTCGGAGCTCTTGACATTCGTTGGTGTTATGGGTGTGGAGGTCGTGGTACACACAGTATCGACTGCCGTTGGAAGGTTTGGGCTGATCTCTGCCCCGCTTGGTGTCTGGTTCTGCCGCGAGCACGGCAACACCCTTGCACTTCACATCCTTGGCGTTGGGCTTCTTCTCTTCTGGGTCTGCGGCAGGCAGCTTGAGGAGGGAGAGACGCCCTTCCTCAGCCCTGGCACACTTGGTTGCCAAGTTGAACAGCTCCAAGGAAGTGCACAGGTCTTCATGCATCGCCAGCTCCTCCTTCATCTTGACATCGCGCACGCCGTCGGAGAAGGCTGAGATGATGGCCTCCTCAGTCACCTTGGCAATCTTGAGGCGTGCGTTGTTGAAGCGCTGGATGTACTTCTACAGGGTCTCCCCGGGTTGTTGCTTGATGCGGCGCATGTCGCTCACGGCGGGTGGCCGGTCGCGAGTACCTTGGAAGTTGGCGATGAAGCGGGTGCGCATCTCGTCCCAGGAGGAGATCGTGCCTGGAGCCAGGTTCAGGAGCCAGGTGCGGGCCCCGTCCTGGAGCGCCATGGGAAAGCAATTCACCATGACCTTCTCGTCTCCGTTGGCAGTTTGATGCCCAGCTCATAGAGCTGGAGGAACTCCGCAGGGTCGGCCGTGCCGTCGTAACGAGGAGGCAGGTCTGGCTTGAACTTGCCGGGCCACGCGACGCTGCGTAGCTCGGTGGTGAAGGCACGGCAGCCTGCTGTGGCCACGGGAGGCCTTGGGTGACGGAGAGCTTGGTCTTGCATGTCCCCACGCGCTGCAGCTGGGAGCAGCGCGGGGTCTTGACGTGCGGGAGCAGGAGCATGTTCGCGACGTGCAGGAGCAGGGAGCGCCCGGGCAGCTTCTTGTGGGCGAGGGACTTCTTGGCACCTCTGCTCTTGCCGTGCTGGCACCTGATGGAGCGGGTTCTGCCCAGGGCCCATGTGCCTTGGAGCCATGGCGCCTTCTGGAGGAGGAGGCGGCTAGGGCGCCCCCGGAGCTTCGTCGCCCACGCGGGGCGGGGTGCGGTGCAGCAGAACGGAGGGCGCAGGAGAGCCCCCTGCGGCGCGGACGAGCTCGGCGACGCGGTCGAGCCATTCTTCGTAGACGTCGTCGACGGGACGGTAGCGCAGGAGCTCGTTTGCCGCGATGAGCGCAGCTCTAGCCTCCATGGGTGCGCGCAGCGCGCGGGACGAAGAACCAGCTGGGGTGAGCGAGGGAGTAGCGGTGCGGCTGTCTTGCTGGACGGACAGATGCTGAGATGATGCTTGCTGCTCGTCCCCCGCCGGGCCGGTGGCGGTGTTGACGGCAGGTGACGGGGAACGGCGAGGACGCCTGCCGACAGGAGCCGTCTGGGCGACGCGGGAAGCGAGAGCGGCCCGGCGCTCGGCGCGGGCCCGACGAGCGTCAGACATGGGCGCAATGGTCGGAGGAGAATAGGGTGGTGGAAGACGAATTCCGACACACCCCTACCTGGCGCACCAAATGTCGGATTTCGGGTTCTGGCAGACCCTTGAGGTTCGAACACTGGGGTGCGCGCGGAGATTTCGCCTCCTACCTACCTGCACCCCTCTGCCTCGCTAAGATCTAAGCTAAGGAAAGAACAGCACAAGAAACACAGGATTTATACTGGTTCGGGCCACTCTTGTGGTGTAATACCCTACTCCAGTGTGTGGTGTGGTGGATTGCCTCTTGGGCTGATGATGATGAACAATACAAGGAAGAACAGCCTCACGAGGGTCTGTTCTTGGCTGTGGGGGACGAACTGCTAGGACGAGTTCAGTCACCCTTCTCTCTCTCTCTCTCTCTGATTTCGATCCGATCCTTCCTTCTCGATGCTCGATCTCGACCCTGATCTCGATCCCTTAACCTCTAACCTCTCACCTCTCTGTGGGTGGCTGGTCCTATTTATAGGCAATGGCCCTGGGCCTCTTCCCAAATATTGAGCGGGAAGGGCGCCAACAATTGGCCATTTTGAAGGGGAACATCTGGTACACTTATCCTGACTAAAGTTGGTCCTCGCCTGCACAAAGCTCTAGTGGTGACGCTGTCTTGGGCTCCATGATGACCTCCGTCCTGCAGTCCTCCTGGTCTTGGTCTTGTTGCACCGAAATGGAAACCTTTGCCTGATGCCTCGGTACTCCGCGGCTGCGCTTGCCCCCTTTGCACCAAAGGGGAAAGGAGGACACTGCGCGGGCTGGCGCCCGCCTGGCGCCCTTGGTCGTCATGGCTTGCGTCACGGGCACCTCGTGAGGTACCCCGCCTTGATCTCTCCGCCTCCTCGCGAGCCAGCCTGGTGAGGCCGTTCCCGAGGAAGCTCCGTGTCGTCCGCCCCGCGAGGCTTGGCCCCTCGCGAGGGTCTTGGGTTTGTGTTAATGAAGATGGGCCATGCTGGGCCCCCCTTTGAGCCACGCCACAGGCCGCAGGCAGGCAAGTCTGGGGACCCCTGTTCCCAAAATGCCGACATACGTGTCTCAGGAATAATATTTGGCTGGGGGCCGGATTGGTCATGGCCCCCCGTCACCACTCTCCATGGGGGGGCGGTTCCCCCATGTTTTCGGTAGCCGAGGTGTTACCCTCTGGCGCCGTCAGGGTGGCCTCCCACACCTCTCCTTGGCCCGGAGAGGCTCTTAGGGACAACGCTTTGGTGTTGTCCGTGGTAGTTGGTGGGGAGGCTTGCGGAGGCGTCTCACTCTCCACCATCTCTGGCCCCAGCGAATTCCCCGAAGGTGATGATAGTTGGGGGAGATCGCTGGCTGGACTATGGCACAAAATTTAAACGTGTTAAAACCGCAGTCATAAAAAA
This sequence comes from Triticum urartu, assembly GCF_003073215.2. NCBI lineage: Eukaryota > Viridiplantae > Streptophyta > Magnoliopsida > Poales > Poaceae > Triticum > Triticum urartu. The sequence continues at coordinate 319,497,822 of NC_053028.1, forward strand.
CCGGATATATATATGCGGTATCCTTGGACACTTACCATGTGGCCAGGGGCTTCGACCTGGGGTGCTACTCGGGGATGGCTTCGGCGTCCGAGTCTGAGCCGTCTGAAAGGGAGATCTTCCCCTTCTTGGATGTCTCTGCCTCTAGGTCCACGGAGGCCGCCCTTTACTTCTTCCCGCCCTTAAGGGGAGAATTGCTCTCCTCCTCCTCCTCCTCCTCGTCTTCATCTCCCTCGTGGGAGGAGGGAGCTTCAGTATCTCCGGACGCAGCATCCGAAGTACCTTTACGGCGGAGGCCACTTTTGGCCTTCTTGCCCTTCTTCTTGGCCTTTTTCTCCGGCGCCTGGTACAGCGCCCGGACCAGCATCCTCATCAGCAGAGGAATGGCTGGGTCTTAGGGTAGTGGAGCCAGACACTGGATCAGGTCCGCCTTCTTTGTCCAGCCATGGTGGAAGAATGGAAGGCTTAGCATACCCTTTGATTTACGAGTTGAAGTTATGTTCGGAAATCAGAAAACTTACTGGGGTGGCCGAATGAGCGCAGTCGAGGCCAATGTCTTCGGTCGTCTCCGGTCACGACTTCTAGGCGATTTCAGATCTCATCGCGCGTCGTGCCGAAGAATCGTTGCAGGGTTTGAGGGCCAGCCGGATTGAACTCCCACATGTGGAGAGGCCGGCGCTGGCAGGGGAGAATCCGGCAAAAAATCATCACTTGAATCACATCAGTGAGACTGGTGTTCTTCTCCATCAAATTTTTATGCGCTTTTGCAGCATCATCACCTCATCGGACGATGCCCAATCCAGGCCCTTGTCAATCCATGACGCGAGCCGCATTGGGGGTCTGGTTTAAACTCAGGAGTGGTGGCCCATGTGGTGTCGCGAGGTTCAGTGATGTAGAACCACTCCTGTTGCCATCCCTTCACGGTCTCCACAAAGACCCCTTTGGGCTAGGTGACGTTGGGGAGCTTGCTCACCATGGCGCCGCCGCAGTCCGCATGTTGCCCATCGACCACTTTCGGCTTCACGTTGAAGACTTTAAGCCGTAGGCTGAAATGGGGGGATGCAGAGGAGCGCCTCGCATACGACGACGAATGCCGAAATGTGGAGGAAGGAATTTGGGGCTAGATCGTGGAAATGTAGCCCATAATAGAACATGAGGCTGCTGATGAACGGGTGGAGAGGAAACCCTAGTACGCACAGGAAGTGGGGGATAAACAACACCCCCTCATTGGGCTCCGGAGTGGGGATGATCTGTTTTTGGCAGGAGCCGATGCGCGATGTTCGCGGCTAAGTACCCCGCTTCCTGGAGTTCCTTGACGTTCCTCTCCGTGATGGAGGGAGGGTTGGGCGGTGGGAAAGGTTGAAGCTTGGGCGCTAAAGCTCGAGGATGGGAAGGCTGAGGAAGGAAGAAGGCGTGGGGTAAAAAGATGGATCTTTATCCACTTATATAGGCAGTGAATATCAAACGCCCCCCACTAGCCTTAAAACTCGCCTATTCCCAAGGGGTCATGCACATGGCATAGTTGGATTACCCAAACCCATATTGATGAAAATCCTGCAATAAGGGGGCATGATCTCTGCTTTGACAAGACGTGTCAATAGAGGCTGCGCCCCGAAGCACAAAGCGGGAGGCCAAAAAATGGTTCGAAACAATAAAAAGGCCGGACGTGACTTTCCGCCAAAAAAGTTGTCAGTAGATATGCCTTATTAAGTATTATACCCTTGTGGTTGAGGGATGAGACTATTATACAAAGCCGGATATAGTTCTCTTGTTCAGAAGACTGCTTTGTACACGGAGAAGGAACCCGCCTTGCAATGCCGAAGACAATCTGCGCGCCGAACACATCGTCATTGAATACTGGTTCAGGGGCTACTGAGGGAGTCCTGGACTAAGGGGTCCACGGGTGTCCAGGCTATTTGATATGGGCCGGACTGATGGGCCAGGAATATACAAGGCAGAAGACCTTCCCCCGTGTCCAGATGGGAATCTCCTTTGCATGGATGGCAAGACTAGTGTCCGGATGTATAATTTCCTTTCTTTGTAAACCAACTCTGTACAAACCTAGGCCCCTCCGGTGTTTATATAAATCGAAGGGTTTAATCTGTAGAGGCTATCAGAATTCATATAGGCTAGACATCTAGGGTTTAGCCATTACGATCTCGAGGTGGATCAACTCTTGTAATCCCTATACTCATCAAATACAATCAAGCATGACGTAGGGTTTTACGTCCATTAAGAGGGCCCGAACCTGGGTAAACATCATGTCTCCCTTGTCGCCTGTTACCATCGATCCTCAAACACACAGTTCGGGACCCCCTACCTGAGATCGGCCAGTTTTGACACCGACACTCCCTCCTCGTCCCCGAGCACCACGGCGGCTACGTCCTCATCCTCTACCACTTCCTCTCACCCGGGCTCCGTTCCCGCATCCTCAATAGGAGGAGAGAGATGTTGTCGTGTACAGACCTTTGTCGCTCCTACTAGGGTGCCACCACGACCTGTCCCCCTTGCCATGGTGGAGAGAGTAAATCAGAAGAGGGAAGGAGAAGGTGGATGTGAGCGTACTCCATGCCCACACCCCCTTTTATAGGTAAACGGGGCCGAGGGCTGGCTCCTCACCCAGGGCCAAGGCAACCGCCCCGCTCCACCAATCTGACTCCTCTGGGCCACCAACGACGCATGGAATAAAGAACGACCCCCTACACCAATCCATGGCGCCTGGCTTTATGCCGTGGCACACATTTCCATGCCCTCCGCGTCTGCCACCAACCTTGGGCAAAGCACGCAACATACATGGTGGAAACGCCAGATGCGGAGAAGCTAGTAGAATGGCAGTTATCGCCTGAATGTGGGACATGTGTAGCCCACAGACCGTGGCTTAAATCTCCCCCGCAACGTCTCGCACGATGCACGGAAAAACCGGAAACTGACTCAAGCATAGGTTAATGAAGAACCAAGGAAAATACCAAGGAATGAGCTACCGCAAGCCCTCTGCCTGTGTACCTGATAGGGCCTACCCCAACAACGCTCGACGGCATGTTCGGGCTAGGTCCGGGGCTCTTGTCGATGCAACAAACCTTGGCGTATGTTGCCCGGACTATACACAGGCACAAGGGCAAGGTTACAGCAGTAAGACAAGGCCAAGATGGAGAGATTGCTCTTTCAAAAATTAAAGGGCGGATCAAGAAGACCAAGACAAGACAAAGAACAAGATATCACTAGGAAAAACCTCCCTTGCTGGGCAGGCGAGCCTGGTCAGTTCGAGGCTTCACCAAAGACAAGTCCCAAGATTTCCCCGGCAGGCTTTTCGGGGCTACCAAGGGCAAGTCCCCCCGCCAAGACTCCACCACACAACAACGCAAGTCACTTATCAGTGCGGTGTTGAGCCCCCAAGTTATTAAGTGGCTGTCATTTGGCACGTGGCCACCACTTGAGAAGAAGATTCCCCCTGCATGACACCCGCCAAGGGCATGTCATGTAGGCAGACAAGAAGGTGGCTGAGCAGCGCAGCATGCTTGTCGGGCTTCCTCCTTAGCGTGACACTTAGCAGTGCATTTAATGCACTTTGTCCTAACTGCTAGAGTTAGGTATGATAACAATGTTGGCTATCTAATCAGGGTATAATGATTGATTTGCCACTGTGGTAACCCCTTAGCCTATAAAAGGAGGGCCATGGCGACCTAGAATAGGATTCAGACCCTGGTACACTCTTACGCCCGTAGCTGCTCTCCCCGAGGCGACCTTGCCGGGCTTGAGCGCTGCGTGTTCGTCACGGTCCTCCATCCAATCCACCAAAGAAGGAGTAGGGTGTTACACTTCGCAACGGCCCAAACCTAGGTAAAAACCACCAGCGTTGCTCCTGTCGTGCTGCTTCATGGTCTGCACTCTTTGTGCAACGTGCCCCTCCCCCTTGCCGAACCACAAGGGCTGACGGCCCCATAGGTGATTGTGTTCTGCCACGACAGTAGTACTACCACCTCCGTCTGGATTTAGTATTTGACTAGCAATATCTATTAATGCATGTTACAAAAAGTATACTACTCCCTCTGTAAATAAATACATGGAGTATTGTTTTATTCAGTTTTGTATGTAGTTCCCGATGATATTATACACTCTCCCTACTCTTCTCCCATCCGGTAGATGGTTCAACCTGAAATCTCATCAATCAGACTACTATTGTACTCCCTCCATACTGGTGGATTAGTCACGTTACAAAAACCAAGTAATCCCAAAACTTGTAGGCGCAGTGCATTAACTACCCACCTCACTCCCTATTTTTCGCCACGAAAAAAGAAATAAGCCGATAGGAGACGTGGGGTTCGTATACATTCAATGACTTGAGACTACTTAGCACAACATGCAGTGCTCAATTCTCTGCATGTAATGACATTAATTACAAAATACTATTCCCTCTGTCTAGGTGAATAAGTTATCTTAGGTTGTGCACCGTGACCAAGGAAGATAGGAAAACGAGAGAACTTAATGTTTACTTGCTAATTAATAGCATTGCATGCAATGAACTAACCACTGCACGTCGTGTTTGGCAGTCTCAAGTCGGTGAAAGCATGCGCGTCTCACATCTCTTATTGGTTGATATGTCAAGAAACAAGAAACGAGGTGTGAGTTAATGCACCGCGCCTAAATGTTTTGGGATTATTTGGTTTTCATAACTTACACACCTAGACAGAGGGAGTAGTGATAAATCTCCATCGTATCTACTTTTCTAAACTCTTTTTCCCTTGTTTTGGACTCTAATGCATGATTTGAATGGAACTACCCCCGGACTAATGTTTTTTCAGCAGAATTGCCTTGGTGTTATTTTTCTGCAAAAATAGAAGTTCTCGGATTGACCTAAAAATATATGGAGAATATTTTTCGAATAAATAAAAAATGTTGCCGAAAGAATTAAGAAAACCCACCAACTGACCACAAGGGTGGGGGCGCGCCCTACCCCCTGGGCGCACACCCTGCCTTGTGGGTCCCCTAGACCTCATCCGACCATAACTCCAACTCTATATATTCACGTTCAAAGAGAAAAAAAATTAGAGAGAAGGATTCATCACGTTTTATGATACGGAGCCGCCGCCAGCGCTCGTTCGTCATCGGGAGGGCAGATCTGGAGTCCGTTCAGGGCTCTAGAGAGGGGAAATCATCGCCATCATCATCACCAACCTGCCCCCATCACCAATTTTATCATGCTCATCGCCATGCATCAGTAATTCCATCGTTGGCTTGCTGGACGGTGATGGGTTGGATGAGATTTATCATGTAATCGCGTTAGTTTTGTTAGGGTTTGATCCCTAGTATCCACTATAACTACAAAAAAAAGACACATCCATGACATTTTGGGCCGAACGAATTTTTTCTGTCATGCTTATGACACTTCTATGACGATAATTGTTAAAAACCCGGTATCATCATAGATGTGGTGGGCTCCTACTTCTATGACAAAAAAATCATGATAGAAAATGGGCTTTTCGTCTTGGGCGGGCGGGACACGCAGGCGCATGACATTCTTTGGGCCTTCCATGACGGAAAAAACCATGGTAGACGCAAGGGCGAAGAAAATATCATGGAGTTCCAGGTTACGGTGGGTGGTCGGGGGACGAGCGATGCACATTTCTCTCGTACACGTACGTGTGTGGGTGCGAGGCGTTGGGCTCTAACTGAACCCAAGCGAGGTGTTTGCCTACTGAAACCGAGTGATTGCACTGCAGGTTATGCATTACTAAACCCGAATGATCGATCCCTGGCTGTTAACTAAACCCGGTCGAGCGATTCCTTCACTGCTGCTGCTAACTGAAGCCGACCGAACCTGCTACCTCTTGATGAATAGTGAGCATTGTTGGGGGGGGGTTGGATGAACAGTTCCTAGTGGGGGTTGGATGAACAGGACCCCGTGGTAGTAGAGGCCGTTGCCGCTGGATGAACAGGACCCCGATCGAGCCGGTTGGGGGTGGATGAACAGGACCCCGTGGAGGGCTGGATGAACAGGACGACCCTGTGGAGGGCTGGATGAATAGGACGACCCTGTGAAGGGCTAGTTGAACAGTAGCCGGTGGAGGGTTGGATGAACAGTAGCCCATGGAGGGGTGGTTGAACAGGACCCCGTGGAGAGGGCTAGTTGAATAGTAGCCGGTGGAGGAGCGGTGGAGGCTGGATGAACAGGAGCCCGTGGATGAACAGTGGCTGGTGGAGGCTGGACGGGAGACGTCGTGGATGAACATTCACAGGTGGAGGCCGGAGGAGGTCGATAGTGGATGAACAGTAGCCCGTGGAGGCGGGAGGAGGTCGACGGTGGAGATGAACAGTAGCCCGTGGAGTCCCGTTTTGCGGTACGCCACACCCCTCCCGATGACCCGGACCCCCGTTTCGACCGTAGCGCTCCAACACAAGTCTGTTTCCTCCATTTTGCGGTACGCCACACCCCTCCCGATTAACAGGACCCCGTTTCGACCATAGGAGGTCCAAGAAAAGTCTGTTTCCTCCCTTTTGCTTTAAGCGAGACCCCTCCCGATGAACAGGATCCCGTTTCGATCATGGCCGGTAGAACATAAGGCCGTTTCCTCCGTTCTGTGGTACGCTAGGCCTCGTTTCAATCGGCTGTTCCCACCAAGTCGGTTAGCTCCTGATGAAAATGACATATTCCGTTGCCTCCCGATGAACATGACGCATTCTGTTGCCTCCTCATGAACACGACGCAGTTTCTCCATTCCGACCCAGCCTGTTGGCTTCCGATGAACAGTACGCCGTCGCTGCCTTTCCATGTACACGAGCCCTGGCCATATGTATGCGCGAGTAGGCGTTCGAGACCCCGCACATATGTACGTACATGGCCGTATTTACTTTATTGCACCCTAGTTGTACGTATGTGTACATGATATTAACGGGACTGCATGACATGCTACATGCGCGCAGACAGACCGATCGACCGGTATGTACACAGACAACGCTGCGTACTCTTCGACCGAGTGGGTCCCAGCTGTCAGGGAGGATAAGGATGCACTTCCTTGCATGCGAAGATGTAGCTGGTGGGTCCCAGCAGTCCGGGGGAAACCTTTTTTTCATGAAATACGGTGGCTCGTCCGGTGGGTCCCTGCTGTCAGGTGGAGTCATCATTATTTTGCACGTAATAAGGTTGCACTTCCTTGCTGCGGCCATGGACCCAGCTGCCAGCCTCTCCACGTACAGTACTCTTCCGATGGAAGTCGTTTCCTTGACCACGTTGACCACGCCGCGCCGGGATCACCAGGGGGTGGACGTCGGCGAGGCCTAGGAAGGGGACGATGCGGAGCCGGGGAAGACGCGGCAGTGGATGCCCACGCGGAGAGGAGTCACTACAAAAAAATATACTTCTGTGATGATACATGTTTGTCACAGTAGGTCACGTTTTCTGTCATGCATGTACATCCATGACAATTTTATGACAGAATCAAGATAGTCATACATGTGTTGTCGTAGAAGTGTTCCATGACATTACCAAAATTATCATCATGGAAGTGTCCACTTCCATGACGGTAAATCGCGCGTCACAGAAGTGCTTTCGTCAAGGGTGACCGACACGTGACATCCACCATACGGAACGCCATTAAGCTATCGGGTCCGGTTTTGGATCTGATAACCCGTTAACAGCCCCGACCAATGGGGATTTTCCACGTGTAAAATCATCATTAGCTGGAGGAAACACGTGTCGGCTCACCGTTGGGACAGATGTCATCCACTCATTGGACCCAAAGCGCCTATGATACGTCGACACGTGGCACGGCCCAACAGAGGCCCATTCCTGTGAAAAGGCCGGCCCTTTGACTTGGTCAAAAGGTGGAGGGCCTGCCCACGACAAGCATGTTAACGGCCTATTCGCATATAGCCCATTTACAGCCCGCTAACCCAGGGCCTGTTTACGGCCTATCCGAATTAGGCCCAGTAGCGTCATCTGGGCTGTCCAATATAATTCCAGCCCGTTCTAACTTCCGGCCCATGTATGGCCCATGACTTATTTCAGCCCATATGAGTTCCTTTGTAACTCTTGGCCCATTAATGGCCCGTGGTGAAACTGGCCCGTAATGAACAGTGTATCAATTTATACCTATTAGCGGCCCATTATTCCATTGGGTCATTTCCAGCCCGTGTTACCTTTAGGCCTTCTGTGGGCCCATTTATTCTTAAGCTCATTTCCAGCATTCGGTTACTTACGGCCCGTTACTGGCCTTTTCTGCTTGTGTGCCAAATTCATCCCATGGAGACAGTCGGCCTGTTTGTGGCCCGTTAATCTGTTGGGACATTTTCATAGCATCATCAAATACGGCCTATTAACGGCCTGTTATGGTCAGCCCATAAAATGTACGATTTCCACTCAAGCCCGTTTACGACCCCTTATACGGCCTGTACAAGGCCCATAGATGAGACGACCCATATAAGGCCCATGGTTCCTACGGGACGTAGAAGGCCCATTGACCCGACGGCCCATAGACGACCCATTGATCCGATGGCCCATAGAAGGCCCATGGATCCGACAGCCCATAGAAGGCCCACGGATCCGACAGCCCATAGAAGGCCATGGATCGTCCGTCCCGTAGATGGCCCATGGATCGTACGACCTGTGGAGGGCCATGGTCACTACAACGTTTGGGCGAGTTGGCCCCCATTTGAACGATATAGCATATTCAAAGAATTATCCAACTCTATACTATCACCTCTAAAAAATATACACTATACAATAAAGAGACTAAGGCATAGAAACGTAGAATAATCCTACACTATACAATAAAGAAATTACAGCCGATTATACCCACTAGGCATTATGGTTTGGCACCAGTGATAATAAAGCATACACAAACAGTAAATTACATTCACTAGGCAAATACAGCTCATACATCATGGACGCGCATCAACATCACTTACCATTTGAACTATAATCTCTTCAGATAATAGGATTGGCCGGATTTAGATAGCACAAATTTCAGTCTACAAAATCTCCAATTCCTTCGTCAGAGTAATTAAATGGTAAGGCCTTTAATTATGTCAACTACTAGTTATACAAGTACCCAACGTCAGGCATCATTCTATGGGCATCTCATTAACTAAGGACAAATAAAGCAATTGAAAAGAGCAAATTAACTATGCGTGAAACAAACAAGGAATTGAACTATTAAGTTGGATACAGTGACTTACCGTAACAGGTTGAAGAGGCTCAGCGCAACTCCTACTTCTCTCGCAAGGCTCCTTCTTAACATCTTGTTCTTGGAAATCCTCAATCTTATCTTCATTGCACCCCCTCTGCAAGGTGAGACAAACTAGTTACTCATCTCCTTGGAAGATAAATATGCATACTTTCCAGTTTGTGAACACAAAAGGATGAGATTATAAAAAAACAACACCACATAATGAAACATGCCGCATCTATTGCACTTGCACACAATGAAATGAGCATTTACTATGTCTACACTATGTAAAAACTAGGCATACCTTTGAACTGGATCTCCAGGTACTCTTGGAGAGTCTACTTTAGTGTACAGCCAAACCTTTATGTCACCTATGAGTTAGAAAAGGCCCCACTAAATCAGCCCTTAGTGTTTAAATCGTTGACAAGATCTGTTAGAGTCTTAGGTCAAGAACAGCAAGTAATCAAAGCAAACAGTCCTAGTATGGCTGGCTGATGCAAACAAGCAATTGAACAGATGTGTGAGCAAATCTTACATATCAAGAAAAGAAGCAAAGAAGGAGGCTTAAAGACCATCACTTGACTGACCAGATTTAAGGGGCATTTAAACATCATGTGCAATGTATGAACTAACATAAACATTGCATATTCCAGATTCTACAATGGAATGCACATGTATTAGGTTATGGCATGTATGATGATGCCTAAATGTACACTATAGCAGGCAGGAGTGATTCATCATTCCACGCACAATTGAATTGCAGGTTAAGGGCCAGTTCTATTCCGCCTTTTCAGGGATTATTGTCAAAATAAGCCATAAAAGATGTAAAGAAGTCATTTTTGAGTTATGGGCTTGGGCTTAACTAATTTCGCTTTGGAGGGGGGTGTTTCGGGTAGAACCTCACTAAAAATTGAAGGGAAGGGGAATAGTGAAATAACTCTGTTGTCTGCCTATATTACACTCAAAATGCAACTAGTGACGCCCGCGTCACACCTCACCCTCAAGTAAAAACAAACATGCAAGCGTTCATTGCCCTGCCCACTTGCATCTCCTCTCCCCTTTCCCTCTACATCATACCCTGCCTGCAGCACTAGGGTTCCTCCAGCAAGCCGTCGCCACTGGTCCCATCTGGCCTGGTCTTTGACGATGCTTTGTCCAGCTAGGCTACATGGCCGATGGGGTAGGGGCAAATATCCCTGGCTGCTCCTCCATCTGGTGCCGCACCTCATTCTCATGGTCTCCAGCAGCTGCTCCATTGTGGTTCGTCCAACGCACTACTCCGGTAGGCGCTGCACAACTACGGCTGATGCCATACTGCGGCAGAAGGCACCTTATTCCCCCTCCCCACCTCCCAGGCCGTGGCCTTGAGGTGCTGTTGAAGGATGAGCTCATCCAACAAGGTGAGGATCTCCTCTGATTTTTTGCCAAATTTTCATTTTGATCCACTATACGATGAATTGCTATGAGCTGCTTCTGCTGCTACTATATGATGCATTGCTATGAGCTGCTCCTGCTGTTGCTATATGATGAATTGCTATGAGCTGCTGCTGCTATATGATGAATTGCTATGAAATGCTGCTGCTATATGATGAATTCATATGAGCTACTGCCGCTATATGATGAGTTGCTATAAGCTGCTCCTGCTGCTGTTGTATGATGAATTGCTATGAGCTGCTCCTGCTGATGCTCTATGATGAATTGCTATGAACTGCTCCCGTTGCTGCTATATGATGAATTGCTATGAGCTTCTCCTACTTCTATATGATGAATTGCTATGATCGGCTCCTGCTGCTGCTATATGATGACTTGCACACTGCTGCTACTGCTGCTGTTGCTGTATGATGAGTTGCTATGAGCTGCTGCTGCTGCTATATGATGCTTTCAGGTGGTGCTGCTATATGATAATAACCAGCCACTTGGTCCATCGAATTTCAATAAATAATTGTTCTTCATTTAAATGTGGGTCATGCATTTTTCGTTTAAATTAGGCAATGGGATCTCTATGGAAAACATTGACCAAAGTAGATTGTGCCAAGTAGATGGTATCTTTGTATTCGCATTTTTAGCAAATAGTGAAGGTTTGTTTTCCTATCATATTAATTACTGCACTGGATTCAGTTTGTGATGTTTGCAAGTCAAATTAATTTTCATATGGGCAGCAAAATGAAAAAATATAATGCAGTCTAGACTTTTCACTGATCATACCAAAGATAAGCTGAAAACGCAATGAAAAGAACTAGTTCGCTTATTACATGGAGCTTATATTCACAGGTGCTTATTTTCTTAGGATAACTCGTAATTACTGTCCCTAAGAAACTTGGCGAATAGAACTGACATACGAATAACATGTCACGATGATTGCAATGGAGGAGTGACGTACCATAGCACACTGTATAGGCTCACCGCTGGCTCTCCTTTTTTGCGATGTTCCATGAAATTGCCACATACATCTTGTACTTTTTCATTGTGTAACCCTATCTGCAAGTAGACACGGCTAATTTCACACATCTCTACATGATAATACATTGCATATCCCTTGCGCATATTTAAACCACCAATTAATGATTGTGTGCGTAGCATAAACTAGCCATGACTCTGTGTGCTGGACTAGCATGCACTCTAAGGGAGCCTAATGTAGTGTACTGGAATTCCTACATGCCACCTATGATTTTGTGTAATGTACTGCCTCTGTTCCTAAATATATGTCTATGTAGAGATTCCAGTATGGACCACATACAGATGTATATCGATGCATTTTCGAGTGTAGATTCACTCATTTTGCTCCGTATGTAGCTTATAGTGGAATCTCTAGAAAGACTTATATTTAGGAACGGAGGTATGAGGTAGTATCATGTATGACATCTACATATCAAATTTAGCAGCCAGTAGTAGAACTCATTGTCTGCACAAAGGGATTACTGGTCGAAAATCCTAGCAAAGTACGCTGGTAGGCGCAGAACAATACAAGAGAGAGACACACTTACAAGATCATATCAATGCCTCGGTCCAGGATCTTGGTTGGCCAAGCTGTTAGATCCAGAAGAAACATCGTCCTTGTAGTTTTTGCCAGCTACATAATAGGTAATAGTGATCTGTTAGTATATTTGAAGTACATCGGGCAGGTGATGCTGGACAGGTTTAAAGGTGACAATTACCTAGGCCATGGCGGGAGGTGGGCATCTTGCCAGATGGTGGGAATCAGGTTAGAAACGTCAAGGGTGATGACGTTGCACTGGTTGTCGGGGTCCGATAAGGAGATCTATAACTATGGAGTAGGGTGTTTGTGGAGCGGCTCCGGTAGGGTGGACTACGGTGTGGGCGAAGCAGATCTGTGGCCATGGACGAGGGCGTAGGTGAAGCTGCTCCGGTGGTTGGGTTAAGGATGGTGTCGACGATGCGGATCTGCGGCCGTGGACGGGGCGTCAGAAGCTGCTCCGGTAGGTTGGATGAGGGTGCGAGGAAGCATATCTGAGGCCGTGGACTTGTGAGTTGGCAAAGCGGGGCAAAGCGGTCCTGGTAGGGTTGAAAATGGTATAGGCGAAGCTACTCCGGTGGGGTTGATGATGGTGTCGGTGAAGCGGCTCCGGTAGGGTTGAGGAAGGTGTTGGCGAAGAGGATCAGAGGCCGTCGACGAGGGCGTCGGTGGGGCGGTTCCGAGGGGTGGACGAAGCGTCTCCTATGGGGAGTACAAATGAGCCGCTGCAGATGCACTGTGTTTTTAACGAGAGTACCGACGAAGCAGGTCCGGCGCCGTGGACAAGGCCGACACTGAATGGGTTGTGGTACAGTGGTGGATGAGCAGTCTACTTGTTTCTAGGGGAGGTGGGAGGGTTAGTGTCACGGCCCTAAAATTTCTGCATAACTAGTTGCATCAGCATCATGCATCTTGTTAAATTCAAGAAATTGGAATTGAGGGAATTTCAAAGCCTCAAAATCAATTAAGGGGACAAACCCTAAAAATGCATTCAGTGTTTCCAAAATGGCCATAAATAATGTTAGTTATATTTTGGCAAAGGTTTTGAGCCCAACCAAAAATGATGAACATTTTTATGGAATATTTTGGGCACCGAATTTAAATCACTATTGTATTTGAGTTTGAATTTATATTCATATATTTAGAATATAAATTCAAATACTTCTGAAATCAATTATGTGCTTTTAGCAGGATCCATACCTGTATCATATAATATTTCAGAAACCTTTTGGCATTGTTTGAATTTGTCTGAATTCAAAACAGTGGCAGAAATAAATAAATAAAAAGAAAACAGAACAGAAAATAAAACAGAGCAGAAACCTTACCTGGCTTACCTGAACGGCCCAGTATGCAGCCCACTTGGTCGGCCCAGCCCAGCGCCGCTGCCAGTCATCCCCTTCCTCCGGATAGTACACGCTGAGCGCATGCTTGCCGCGCGCGTCCACGCGCCAGCCACCTCCTGTCTGCCTGCCTCCCTCCCCGCTCCCTGGACGTCGCCACGCGACCCCCAGAGCCGTCCAGCTCTCTCTCTCTCTCTCTCCCTCGAGCTCTCCCCCTCCTCTGGCACTCTCTCCCCCTCTTTCCCGAGATGCCTAGGAGCGCGCCGACGAGCACCGCCGCGTCCACCGCCTCCCCCTCGCCTCTCCGATCGGTCCACGAGCTCCGCAGGCGACCACTATGTCATCTCCACGGATCCACATGACCGGAAGGCCCTCGGAGCGCCATCCCCGACCTCTTCTTCTCCCCCCGGCCGCCGAGAACGCCGGTGACGCCACGACGCCATCCGTGCATCCCCGAGTCCGCTGATCTGCTCTTCGTGTCCACTGTGAGCCACCGCATCTACTTCCGCTTCTCCCTGTCCTCCCGTGCCCTCTAGCTCCCTTGCCGCACGAGCCGAAGCTCGGCTCCGCCATTTGCCGAAGCATGCGTGCTCCTCGTGCTCCATTCGCTGGCGTCGTGCAACGGGCGTGCCCTAGAGCACCCCTGGCGCTGCCATGCAGCACAGGCAGCTCGGTAGCAAGCCCTAGCGCAGCACCTGCACACCACCAAGCTCCGCCGCCGCATATGCTCGCCACTGCTACCACTACACACCGTCCCCGGCACCCCCACGACCACCATTGGATTCCCCGCACCATAGGCTCTCCAACGCACCTAACCGCGCGACCAGCTGTGGCAGGAAACGGCCGGCCGGCGTTCGCCGCCGCATTGGGTCATCGCCGGCGTAACCACGCCGACGTGGCACGGCCATTAGGGGCTAACCCCACTGATTAGCCGCCTTCAGGCACTGACAGTGGGCCCCGCGGAGGGTCAAATTATGAGTCAGTGCGGGATTAGCACCCGTGTGACTGACCGGTGGATCCCACTGGTCAGGTTTGACCTAGACCGCCCCTATTGACCTACTGACGTCACACCGACGTCATGGTGACGCAGTAAGAAATTTCTGGATCCAGAAAATAATGCTAACTTCAAAAAATCATAGAAATTAATCTGTAACTCCAAATGCAAAGAGTTATATATGAAAAATGATCAGAAAAATCCAATCTATCCATCTGTACTAGTTTCATGCATGTTTAAACAAGTTAACTTGTTATTTAGTGCAAAACATGATAAAGAACTATTTAATATCACAAATGAGTTTGAGATTTGAATCTTTCGTTCAAAATGGCCCAAACCCATCTGGTTGTAGATGCATTAGTCCAACACACTCATTTTACCATGTCACATGCATGCATCATATTGTTTGATATTGATTGTGTTACCGGTGCTCTCTACGGTAGGTTCTGTCCCGGAGTATTACCGTGAGTACCCAAGCAAAGGACAGTACCAATCTGCCGATCTTCCAGGCAAGCAACCCCATTGATCATATCGATACAATCCCATGTTCTTGCTCCTGCTCTCATTTACTGCATTTAAGACAACAACGTTTCAAACTGCTGTGTGCTGCGGTAGTTGAACCCATTTCCTCTGCATGACCTGTCATTGCCACAGTAACTAGATGAAACCCACTAGCATGTGTAGGAGTTGATTGAGCCATGTCTGTGTTTCCTACCTTGCTATGCCTGCTATGCTTAGAGTTGTGTCAGGTCTGGTTCATCTGGGTGATGGGCTAGAGTGAAACGATTATGTCGGTAATATGAATGATGTGTTGAAGATGATTTGGTAAAGGTATCGATGGTGGGTTGTTTCATTGGAACCGTCCTTAAGCACCGAGATCTGTATGTGTGATTTAAGTACCAGCTACTACCATGCATTGGGCCCGAAACCAATGGACCCTCTCGGCTTCTTAACCACCCTAGTCCTCTGTCTAGGAGGTGCAACTAGTTTCTGGTGTTTATAGGATATGTGTTGGAGGACGTGCATAGCGCTGACCCTAGGGGTGGGCTATGATGCGGTAGATACACCGTGGCATGGTGTATTGAGTCGCCCGTTTGGTGGCTCGGGAACCATGTACACATTGTTTGGGGCCGTATTGGAAACCTCGGACGGACTCCCTACGGATGGAACCTGAATAGGCGATAAACCTGGACTAGGGACTTGAGTGTTTAGGTAGGCCGTGGCCGACACCCTCATTGGATTTCCGCTTGAAGGTTGCCGAGTACATGTCGTGTAAACGGCGGTAAGTGGTGAGAGCGTGTGTGAAGAAGTACACCCCTGCAGGGTTAACATCATCTATTCGAATAGCCGTGTCTGTGGTAAAGGACTATTTGGTTGCCTATACAGTTCATAGACAAGTAAATGGATACTCCTAAAAGCCTCAAGACGAGCGTGAGTGCCGTGGATGGCCCTTCCGTAGGATGACGGAGGAGGATCCGTGGTAGTATATTGTTGTGGTGAGTAGTGGACTCGTGTGCGCAAAACATTTACAAGTTGCTGTCTCGTAGGATAGTTTAGCCAAGAGTCAAAGCTGGCTTGCTGCAATAAACTCCACTATCCTTTGTTGATAATGTGCATGTATGTCGGATCTCATGTAAGTCTTGCTGGGTACATTTGTACTCACGTTTGCTTAATTTATGTTTTGAAGAGAGACTTCAGTCTGACTAGTAGTTCTGCGTGGACTTCGACGTTTAGCTTGTTACCTCAGCTACGATCTTGTGCCCTCGGCAGGGTCTTGTAGATAGTCAGGCTGCTTGGCCTTTTCATTTGTAGTTGTCTGTACTCAAACAAGTTAAGCTTCCGCTTGTGCTTGTTGCTTGTCCGACTTGAATAATGGGTCATCAGACCCATGTTTGTAATATCTGGCTCCTTGGAACCTAATGAATAAATACTTCGAGTCATAGAGTTATGTTGTGATGCTGTAACACCCCGGATGTAACTTGCCATATTTGTAACTCCGACTCTTGCCATTTCTAGCTTTAAGTTATGAGATTTCCCTTCATGGTTGGGTTTTTGTCTTTGTTTTGCATTTTTTTCATGTCATGCATTTCATATCATGTCATCATGTGCATCTCATTTGCATACGTGTTCATCTCATGCATCCGAGCATTTTCCCCGTTGTCCGCTTTGCAATCCGACACTCCCACATGCACAGGCACACCCCTCTTGTCTCTTTTCGTGATCGGGTGTTAAACATTCTCGGAATGGAACGAGATTTGTCAAGTGGCCTTGGTACACTACTGGTAGACCGCCTGTCAAATTTCGTTCCATTTGGAGGTTGTTTGATACTCCAACGGTTAACAGGGTAACCGCAAAAGCCTCTTGTGTGTTGCAGCCCAACACCCCTCCAAAACGGCCCAATGACCCAACTAAACCACTTCCATGTCCTCCGTCATCGGATCACGATCGTGTGGGCGAAAACTACACCTCATTTGGACATGTGCACTCCTCCGAAATCCCGGGTCCCGAAACCCTAGCCCTGCTCCTCTCCGGCGCCGGACGTGTCCGGATTCCACCGGACAAATCGCCACCGCTGCCCGCGCCAACCAGAGCCTGCCACGTGGCAACGCCACCACCCACCACCGCCGGCCCGCCCGAGCCCGGATCGGGCCCCCGAGCCCATCGCCGCCGCTGCGCCCCCGCACCTCCCCGCGCCAGGTCAACGCCCGCGCGCGCCCTGCCGCCGCCCGCCGCCTTCAGCACCACCTGGCTCCGCGAGCTCTTCCCCCGGCCCCGCCGCCGCGCCACCACCGCGGGACGCCGCCGCCTCGCGTCTCTCCCGCCTCCGGCCAGATCCGGCAAAGGCCCGGCCGGATCCGGCCTCTCCACGTCGCCGGCCTTCCTCCTCTTCAAGCTCCGGCCACCGCGACGTCAACTCCGGCGAAGTTTCGGCCCTGCCTCGATCCGCGTGCCGACGAACCATAGATCCAGTTTTGGAGGGTATATTTTTCACTAATTCATTTTCTGCAAGGATTTTATGCCTCCTTAATTGCATCATATCTTGGTGGCCGTAGTTCCGAATCATGCATATGATATATCGTTTTGTTTGCCTCGATGAGCTCTTCATGTTAGATGCACTTCCATGCATGATACTGTAGATTATGATGCCATTTTAATTGATGCAAGAGTGCTATAAAATGTTAACTATTGTTAGTTATCATATTATGAGGTATTGTCATTTTTGTTGCATTTGATGTGTGCATCATATGAGTATGAGGTCTACATGTGTTTTGGACTACAACATGCCATCTTTATAGTGGTGCTTGTCTTGTATTTTTGTGATCTATGTGGTGACTAGAACAAGCATGCAAAGTAGCCTCCGCGATGTTGCTGTTTTCTGGGACTTAGGATTTTGCTAAGTCCTTTTCCTGCTGTTATTTTGATGCCATGTAAACTTGATGCTAAACTTGATGCTACAGTGAGATCCATGCTTATTTTGGGATGCTTCAGTAAGGATGTTTTGAACATGTGGTTATGCTCTATCCATCCATGGCCCTATTTTCAATTATGGAGTTGTTTAGCATGTCATTTTCTTGCTCTACTTTTGCTATAAAATGTTCCTGAAAAAAGTTAACATGTTAATCAATATTGCCATGGTTGTTGCTAGTGATCCATGCATCCTATGAACCTGCTGCTTGCCATGGTTAGCTTCATGAACATGTCATATTGCTGTAGGTATGCTTTTTTTGTCATGAAATGCTTTGTGGTGAGTGATTTCAGCTCGCAAAGTTGCTATCGTGAATCTGTTTATGCCATGCTCTGTTTTTCTGCTAAAACTTGTTATGTTTACATGGGTGCCATCATATCTTCTGTGCCTTTTTGGCTCATGATTAGTAAGGGACTTTTGATATATGCATTTAGTGGTATCATTCCATGCCTTTGGTTGCTATGATAGTTTCCTGTAGCATGATGTTTGCTTGCTCTAAACATTGCTTCCTGATGTTGTTTTTGACATATTAGTAATTTCTCCAAGTCTGTGATATTGATATCTTTTGCACTTCTGCCATGCTTGTCTGAACCTGCTCTTGTGTGATTTAGCCGTAGCTCAATGTTCATGTTTTGTCAAGCATCTCTTGTACATCACTGTCGCATGCTTTGTTGCTATGTTGGAGTCGAGTAGCTTAGTTTCTTGTTGCATTCTAAGGGGCATCATGTTGTTAATCACAATTTGCGCCATTCTTGTTTTGCTTGCCATTTGCAAACCGTGCATCCGTTTTCGGTGATCTTTATATCGATTTCAACCAAAATCATCTCATCGTTCCAGCGACACACTTGGTTTGCCAAGTTGATTCCTTGATCATTCTTTCCCTTTCGAAGCACGCATATGCATTGCATATCATGTCTTGCATATCATCTCATGTTTTGCATCATGTTCCTTGTGCATTGCACCATGATTAATTGTGTTCCTTTGCTTGCGTTCTTGGTTTGGGTAGAGCCGGGAGACGAGTACATGATCGAGGAACCTGTTGAGTATGCAAACGAGGATCAAGCATTCGACAACTCTGAGAACTTTGTAGGCAAGATGACCATACCCCAGAAATCACTTCTATCTTTGCTTGCTAGTTGTTCGCTCTATTGCTATGTCGCGCTACCTACCACTTGCTATATCATGCCTCCCATATTGTCGTGTCAAGCCTCTAACCCACCTTTCCTAGCAAACCGTTTTTTTGGCTATGTTACCGCTTTTGCTCAGCCCCTCTTATAGCATTGCTAGTTGCAGGTGAAGATGAAGCTTGTTCCATGTTGGAACATGGATATGTTGGGATATCATTACAATATCTTATTTACTTTAATGCATCTATATACTTGGTAAAGGGTTGAAGGCTCGGCCTTATGCCTGGTGTTTTGTTCCACTCTTGCCGCCCTAGTTTTCTGTCATACCGGTGTTATGTTCCTTGATTTTGCGTTCCTTAAGCGGTTGGGTGTTATGGGAACCCCTTGACAGTTCGCTTTGAATAAAACTCCTCCAGCAAGGCCCAACCTTGGTTTTATCATTTGCCACCTATGCCTTTTCCCTTGGGTTCCGTGGACTCAAGGGTCATCTTTATTTTAAACCCCCGGGCCAGTGCTCCTCCGAAAGTTGGTCCAAAACAGACCACTTGCAGCGCCACCTAGGGGAAACTTGAGGGTTGGTTTTATTTGTACGTAGTGTTCATCCGGTGTTGATGAGGACATCAATACCAAAGTTACACCCCACAGCCCATGCTGCTATACATACTGGACCAATTACTAGAGCTCGCGCACGCCAATTGAATTATCAGGTACTTTCGTTTCTTGGTAACGATTCTAATGTTCATGAGAATATGATGCTGCCTAAATTGGATACATTTGTTTTGCTTACAAATGAAGGGCCTAGTTTGGACAAGAAAGATGAACCTTGGAGCAAGCTCAAGCATGGAGATGATGGCATGCGCAAGGGGATCAAGAACGGAGTTATAAGTGATGATTTCAGGCCTTTGAAGCCACCATAAGGAGTGCATGAATCCTTGGACGAAATATACAAGATGCCACTTCATAAATTTCGTCCAGAGGCTATTCTAGGTGCTGCGTCACCTTATTATTGGGCGAGGCCCATGTATTTTTGAAATACTTAAGTATAGGCTGTTTTTAGAGTCCGTATGTGTGGGGAAACAAGAGTTAGGGTTGGTTTCGGACGCCTCCTCCAAGGGCCATGAAATTCCCCCCGTCTTCCTCCATATATACAGCCCTTAGGGTGTCGTTTAGACTTCGGGATTTGTTTAGATTAAAAGTTCGCCATAGCTGTAACTTCGCGTACTTCGTTTGTGTCCAACGACTAGACCAAGCGTCACAGAACCTCACCTTCATTAATAAAGCTTTCATCTTTTATTCGCAATATCCAGATTGCAATCTCGGTTTCTTGCTTGTTCTTCGTTTGCTCGCAGGAAATAGACCCTCGTGGCCAGGTTGATCGTGCTCCGGCGTGGTCAATAACCCTTGGAAGTTGGTTTAGCGATTGCTAAGGCGCAACGTCTTCGCATGTTCGTAGTCGGATCGTCAAAGTCGACTCCCACAGAAAACGATATCTATCTCATCGAAACATCGCGACACCTTCGCCTCTATCAGGTGTGCCCGGAGAACGAGATACGTGCGACTCCTATCGCGATTTGTCGGCACATCGGGCGGCTTTGCTGGTCTTGTTTTACCATTGTCGAAGTGTCTTGTAACCGGGATTCTGAGATTGAACGGGTCTTCACGGGAGAAGGAATATCCTTTGTTGACCGTGAGAGCTTGTGATGGGCTAAGTTGGGACACCCCTGTAGGGTATAAACTTTCGAGAGCCATGCCCGCGATTATGTGCTAGATGGGAATTTGTTAATATCCGGTTATAGAGAACTTGCCACTTAACTTGATTAAAATGAATCAACCGCGTGTGTAGCCGTGATGGTCTCTTTTCGGCGGAATCCGGGAAGAGAACACGGTCTCGTGTTATGCTTGAACGTAAGTAGCTTCAGGATCACTTCTTGATCACTTATAGTTTCTCGACCGTGCGTTGCTTCTCTTCTCGCTCTCATTTGCGTATGTTAGCCTCCATATTTTCTTAGTGCTTGCTGCAGCTCCACCTTACTACCCTTTCCTACCCATAAGCTTAAAAGGTCTTGATCGCGCGGGTGTGAGATTGTTGGGTCCTCGTGCCTCATGGATACTTCCAAATAGATGCAGGTGCCGAGGATACCAGTGCAAGTGATGCTACCGAACTCAAGTGGGAGTTCGACGAGGATTCAGACCGTTACTATGTTTCTTTTCCGGATGATCATTAGAGGAGCCCAGTTGGGACGATCGAGGATCTAGCATTTGGGGTTTTCTTCCTTCATTTTGGTTCCGTAGTCGGACCATTGTTTGTACCTTGGATGATGTATGGATTAATTATGCATTGTGTGAAGTGGTGATTGTAAGCCAACTCTTTATCCCTTTCTTATTCAGTACATGGGATGTGTAAAGATTACCCCTCTTGCGACAAGCCTACCATGCGGTTATGCCTCTAAGTTGTGCCCCGACACGTGGGAGATATAGCCGCATTGTGGGTGTTACAAGTTGGTAATCAGAGCCATCCCCGAATTAGGAGCCCCTGCTTGATCGACTCGTTGACGTTGTTGACTCTAGAACAAAATATTTTGAGTCTTAGGATTATATATATCGGAGAGTAGGATTCTTTTTACTCCTCAATCCCTTCGTCGCTCTGGTGAGGCCTCCAGACATAGAAGTTTTGACTCTTCTCTTCTCAAATTTCACGAAATGTTTTTTAGGATCACGCAGGTATCTTGGAATCATTCCGATAGTCTTGTGACGTGAACATTGTTCTTGGTGCCTCCTGACATTTAGGGGTTGTGGTAGCATCCCTGGGAGTTGAGCTCCGAGGTGTTGTCATCACAATTTTATCATTGCAGTTCTGGAATACCTGAGTTCGCCGACATCAAAAATATCTTTTATGCAGTTTTTGGTGAGATAACCTCGACGCCACCTAGTCCTGGGGCAGGAGTTTGGGAGTATTGCCATAAATCGTATAACGGATGCTTTTCGAAGGTTGAGGTACATGATTTCCGAAGGTTTCTTGGTTACGTGTTGAAGCATGGACACAGCTGGATGTTGGATTTGCTAGTTTGGGTGAGATATTATGCTTGCCCTATATCCCCAACACCTGATTGCATAACCAGAAAGTTTCAGGAGTTTTATAGGTGGGAATTCAAGTAGCTCTAGTGTTTCTTACTTCGGATATTTGGTTTGTGATTGGGTAATCCTTACCACTTATTTGTTCATATCCGTACCTTATTGATTTATTCATCTACCTTTATCTAAGTGGCTTCTCACCCTTATGGACGTGTGATGATTTACTTTAGAATTCATTCGTTCATCCTTGTTCAAATGTTTATTGTAAGACTGCATGTTCCAATTTCGATCCATTGATTCAGCTTGAATACCTGTCTTTAAAAAATTCTAATGGATGTCACCCTCTTCAGGATGGGTCCTTGATACAAGTGAAGGTGTCCCGATGTTTCGATGAGATAGATATCATTGTCTGTGGGAGTCGACTTTGACGATCCGACTACGAACGTGCGAAGACGTTGCGCCTTAGCAATCGCTAAACCAACTTCCGAGGGTTATTGACCATGCCGGAGCACAATCAACTTGACCACGAGAGTCTATTTCATGCGAGCAAACGAAGAACAAGCAAGAAACTGAAATTACAATTTGGATATTGCGAATAAAAGAGGAAAGCTTTATTAATGAAGGTGGGGTTTTGTGACGTCTTGGTCTAGTCGTTGGACACAAACGAAGTACGCGAAGTTGCTGCTATGGCGAACTTTTAATCTAAACAAAACCCAAAGTCTAAACGATGCCCTAAGGGCTGTATATATGGAGGAAGAGGGGGGAATTTCGTGGCCCTTGGAGGAGGGGTCCAAAACTAACCCTAACTCTTGTTTCCCCACACATACAGACTCTAAAAACAGCCTATACTTAAGTATTTTGAAAATACATGGGCCTGGCCCAATAATAAGGTGACGCAGGACCAAGAATAGCGTCTAGACGAAATTTATGAAGTGGCATCTTGTATATTTCATCCAAGGCTTCATGCACTCCTTATGGTGGCTTCAAAGTCCTGAATTGATCACTTGTAACTCCGTTCTTGATCCCCTTGCGCATGCCATCATCTCCATGCTTGAACTTGCTCCAAGGTTCATCTTTCTTGTCCAAGCTAGGCCTTTCATTTGTAAGCAAAACAAATGTATCCAATTTAGGCAGCATCATATTCTCATGAACATTAGAATCATTACCAAGAAATGAAAGTACCTGATAATTCAATTGGCGTGCGCGAGCTCTAGTAATTGGTCCAGTATGTATAGCAGCAGGCGTTGTGGGTGTAATAATGGTATTAATGTCCTCATCATCCTCCCCTTCTTGAAATGAAGTCGTCCTCGATGAAAGTTCATCTTCCTCACCCAAATAAGGCTTCAAATCTGCAATGTTAAAAGTGGGACTAACCCCAAAATCTACAGGCAGCTCAAGTTTATATGCATTATCATTTATTTTGTCTAACACCTTAAAAGGACCATCAGCACGTGGCATTAGCTTTGATTTGCACAAGTTAGGAAATCTATCCATACGCAAATGTAACCAAACAAAATCTCCAGGTGCAAACACAAAATGTTTTCTACCCTTATCTCCAGCAAGTTTATATTTAGCATTCATACGTTCAATGTTTTCCTTAGTTAACTTATGCATTTTTAAAATCAATTCAGCACGCTCTTTAGCATCAAAATTAACCTTCTCCAAAGATGGAAGAGGCAACAAATCAATAGGTGCACGAGGTAGGAAACCATACACAATTTCAAAAGGGCACATCTTAGTAGTAGAATGCAATGAACGATTTTAAGCAAATTCAATATGAGGCAAGCATTCTTCCCACATTTTCTTATTATTCTTCAAAACAACCCTAAGCATAGTAGACAATGTTCTATTGACTACTTCAGTTGTCCATCAGTTTGGGAGTGACAAGTAGTACTAAAAAGCAGTTTAGTCCCCAACTTAGCCCATAAACATCTCCAAAAGTGGCTAAGGAATTTAGTATCACGATCTAAAACAATAGTATTTGGCACACCATGCAAGCGAATAATTTCACGAAAGAACAAATCAGCAACATTAACAACATCATTGCTTTTATGACATAGTATAAAGTGTGCCATTTTCGAGAACCTATCCACGACAACAAATATGCTATCCCTCCCCTTCTTTGTTCAAGGTAAACCTAAAACAGAGTCCATAGATATATCCTCCCAAGGAACACTAGGTACAGGCAGAGGCATATATAAACCATGAGGATTGAGTCGTGACTTAGCTTTTTGACATGTAGTGCAGCGAGCAACAAAACGCTCAACATCCCGTCTCATCTTTGGCCAAAAGAAATGTGTAGCAAGTATATCCTTCATCTTCTTGACGCCAAAGTGTCCCATTAATCCTGCTCCATGCGCCTCCTGCAACAACAAAAGACGAACGACGCTAGCTGGAATGCATAGCTTGTTAGCATGAAACACAAATCCATCATTAAGAATGAATTCATGATAAGAATGTATAACAAATTCCTTGGGCCATAAATAATGTTGCCATGTTTCCAAGGTCCGAACAAAAGCATACAATTCTTTATCATAAGTAGAATAGTTCAGACTAGGCCCACTCAATTTTTCAGAAAAGTATGCAATAGGTTTGCCATATTGTAATAACACACCTCCTAATCTAATTCCACTAGCATCACATTGGAGCTCAAAAGTCTTATTAAAATCAAGAAGTTGGAGTAAAGGAGCATGTGTCAACTTATCTTTCAATACCGTGAAGGCTTCTTCCTGTGCGGTACCCCAAACAAAAGGCACATCCTTCTTCGTAAGCTCATTGAGAGGTGCAGCAATGGAGCTGAAATCTCTCACAAAACGCCTATAGAATCCAGCGAGGCCAAGAAAACTCCTCACTTGTGCGACCATTTTGGGTTGCGGCCAACTCTCAATAGCTTCAATCTTGGCTTTATCAACTTCAATTCCCTTTGGAGTAATAATATAGCCAAGAAAAGATACTTGATCGGTGTAGAAGGTGAACTTCCCAAGGTTACCAAACAAACATGCATCACGTAGAGCAATAAAAACAGCACGTAAATGTTCCAAATGTTCCTCCAAAGATCTGCTATAAATTAGTATATCATCAAAATAGACTACCACAAATTGTCCAATGAAAGCACGTAAAACTTCGTTCATTAGTCTCATGAAAGTACTAGGTGCATTACTTAACCCAAAAGGCATGACTAACCACTCATATAAACCAAACTTAGTTTTAAATGTTGTTTTCCATTCATCTCCCAATTTCATACGAATTTGATGGTATCCACTACGCAAGTCAACTTTGGAGAAAATTGTAGAGCCACTCAATTCATCAAGCATATCATCTAGCCGAGGAATAGGATGACCATAACGAATAGTAATATTATTAATGCCTCTACAATCAACACACATACACGACGTACCATCCTTTTTAGGCACTAGTATAATAGGAACAACACAAGGACTAAGAGATTCGCATATGTAACCTTTGTCGAGCAGCTCCTGTACTTGACGCATAATCTCCTTCGTCTCCTCTGGATTGGTACGGTATGGTGCACGTTTGGGTAGCGATGCACCGGGAATTAAGTCAATTTGATGCTCAATCCATCGAATAGGTGGTAATCCCGGTGGCACGTCTTGTGGGAAGACGTCAGCAAACTCCTACAAAATGTTAGTGATGGCAGGGGGCAAAGAGGAAGGCACGTCCTCGAATGAAAATAATGCCTCTTTGCACACAAAAGCATAGCAAACATGCACTTTTCAATTTAATTTTATAAGCAACACTATATGGTTGATTATTAGGTTTCATTTGTTGCTCAAATTCTTTTGCCACAATCTGATTTTCTTTCTCCTGTTTTGCTTTATTAGCTCTATTAATATCATCTTTCAAAATGGATTCAGGAGTCATAAGAAGCAAAGCAATATGGCTATACTTATGAACAAGAGAATACTGATTATTTCTACCATGGTGTACAGAATTTTTATCAAATTGCCATGGTCTACCAAGTAATAAGGAACATGCTTTCATGGGTACCACATCACAATCAACATACTCATCATATCTAGAGATACTAAAATGCACACGAACAGTACGTGTTACCTTAACCTTGCCGGTGTTGTTGAACCATTGGATGTAGTAAGGATGTGGATGTGGTCTTGTGGTGAGAGATACCTTGTCCACCATCTCCATGCTAGCCAAATTGTTGCAGCTCCCTCCATCTATGACGACGTGAACATAATGTTCCTTCACAACTCCCTTTGTATGGAACAAATTATGCCTCTGATTTTGCTCAGCTTGTGACCTGCACACTCAAAACACGTTGAGCAACTAAACATTCATACCTGTCAGCATCTTCAGGAGCCATGTATTGCGTCTCATGATCATAATCATCTCCACCGTGTTCTTCACGTGTAATAAGAGCCAAAGTCTCCTCCTCATAGTCACTAGCGGACTCATGCCCACCATCCTCAGTAGCAATCATCACACGCTGAGATTTGCATTCTCTCGCAAAATGTCCTCTTCCCTTACAACGACGACAAATAATATCACTCGTGTGCCCTGTTGATGCCATGGAAGAAGAAGAGCTCTGCGCAGGCCCGGCAGGTGTGCTCTTGGCAGATAGTGGTGGTTGTGCCTGCTTACTTGTATCATGGCTGGAGGTGGCACCTGTTGGAGGTGCTAGTGCAGTGGAAGTAGAGGATGCATGTGGTGTCCATGATGAAGGTCGACCTGCAGAAAAATTAGTTCGCGCTAAGGCCTGTCGATCCTTCACTTCACGTTTAGCTTTACAAGCAAGATGGAATAAACGAGTGATATTAGTATGCTCCTTATACTCTAGAATGGTCTGAATCTCTCTATTTAATCCTCCCATAAAACGTGCAAGCATAGCTTCATTCTCCTCAACAATACCACATCTAATCATGCCAGTTTGTAATTCCTGACAATATTCTTCTACAGAATTTTTTCCTTGTCTTAAATGCTATAATTTTTGAAGTAATTCACGTTGATAATATGGTGGAACTCAACGAGTAGGCATGGCAGTTTTCAAAGAAGCCCAAGTAGCTGGAATAGGATATAATCTACAATGTTCAGACCACCAAACACATGCAAAGCTAGTGAAAGCACAAACAGTAGCAGGAACACGTCTCTCCTCACGATATTGTAAACATGTAAATCGTTGTTCAGTTTCGAACTCCCAAGTAAGATATATATCAGGAACATATCTACCCTCAAATGGTGGAATATTCAATTTTAGTTTAGGGAGATGGTCATGATCTCGTACCTGAGGTGGAGCCCTACCATTGCCATTATTTGCATGTGGACGACCAGGTGGTTGTGGTGCTGGTGGTTGCACGTAGTTCTGATTTTGATCAACCTCATCCTCGTAATCTCCCACATAATCATCCTTCTCCGCATCAGCAGCAGGAGCCACAGAAGAATCAACAGCAGCACCAACAGTTTGGCCAGGCGCAAGAGGGACACGGCTCGCTCGGCGGAGGGCTATTTCGTGACATGGAGGTAGTCATTGTTGTTGTTGTTGTTGTTGTTGTTGTTGTTGTTGTTGTTCTTGTTGTTGTTGTTGTTGTTGTAGAGGTGCGTTAGGTGCAGCCGGTGGTGGTGGTGGAAGAACCGCGAGCAATTCATTAAACTTGTTATCAAGATTTGTTTCGAACGTCTTCTCCATGCCATCTATCTTCTCCATGGCCTCTTCAAATCTGTTTAGCACATCTTGCACCTGCCACTCATCATTTGCTGAAATGTATCATGCAACTCCTTATTCGTCATGTTCTCCCATTCAGTCTCGTCGGCTTGTGATCCTGCCATGGTTAGCAGCAATAGAAACACACAAGAATATGATCCTACAGACTACTAACAAGAGGTGGTGGTGGGTGTCACAAAACCGTCAAGCAAATCTCAAATTCTTACCAGTTCTTACCCAGCAGCAGGCGGTGATCGGTACCGTCGTTGTCAAAACTCTCAAAGCTTTGATAGAACGATTACCATGGAGAGTCAAACGCATGACATAGATGTATGTGGAGCTGGGAAGGCTTATAATATGGTAGCAAAAAGGGTCAGCAATAATCAATTCAGAGATGCAAAGTTCAATAAATGCTCAACGATGGTACTGTGCTGGTCCTAGGCTAGACCGTGCTAGAGACGCAAGCTTAGAACACTAACAAAATCATGGCGCTGCACGTAAACAAGGGAGGAGCACGCTCTGATTTTTTTTTTCACTTTTTTCCTCTCTTTTTTTGCTCCGCAACAAGTTTTTTTCGAAAAAGTCTACAAATGGTCTAAAAACTGCCTAGCCAGAATTTTCTAGACTCTGTCACGACTCGGAGCGAGATTTTTTTTTGAGTTTGGAACTATTTTTCTACTGCGGGTAGCACGGAAGTTCGGGAGTCCGACTCTGTCATGACTCGGAGTATGGCGTGACCTGGAAATCCAAAACAAAGCAACAAATACTGGACTCGGACTAGGACTGGTGGCGGAGATGAATCTGGTGGAAACTCGGACTGGTGGCGGATATATATAGGGCGGTGGAACTCGGACTGGTGGCAAATTGGTGATGGAGGTGGACATGGATTATCGTGATGGCGGTGGATATGTGGTAAAGGCAGCGGTCATGACGATGGTGGTATATGGCGGCGCTGATGACGATGGTGGTATTTGACAGTGGTGATGACGATGGTGGTATATGGCAGCGGTGATGACGATGGTGGTATATGGCTGCGGTGATGATGATGGTGGTATATGGTAGCGGTGATGACAATGGTGCGGCGGCGGCGTGACAACTTGTGAACAGAACTCAAAACTCTAAAGGACTAGACACTAAGACCAGCAACTATACATGACGATGCAACCTCAAATTCAACAATGCAAAACCCTAAAAAGATTATGCAAAGGTTCAGATTGGTTCGGATATGATGAACTAACCCTAATTTTTTGGCTTTTTCGTGGACTGTAGGTATGAAGAGCAGAGTCGATCTAAACTACGAAAAACTTTAAAATCTCACCGAGCAACCTGGAAATCTGATACCACTTGATAGAGGCGAAGGTGTCCCGATATTTCGATGAGATAGATATCATTTTCTGTGGGAGTCGACTTTGACGATCCGACTATGAACGTGCGAAGACGTCGTGCCTTAGCAATCGCTAAACCAACTTCCGAGGGTTATTGACCACGCCAGGTAATGAGGACATGACTACCTTGGATACGACCAAAAATATTGCATACATGCATATTTGTCAGGTGATTTCTAGTGCAAACTATTCAATAATCTATTTATGTTATCCACAACAAAAATACTTCACACACTTTTGTGTTTTGTCTAATTGCAGGTGTATGGGACATTTGTACAATCCACATATGAATATAAGGGAAA
Organism: Triticum urartu; assembly: GCF_003073215.2. NCBI lineage: Eukaryota > Viridiplantae > Streptophyta > Magnoliopsida > Poales > Poaceae > Triticum > Triticum urartu. The sequence goes on from NC_053028.1 coordinate 319,527,314, forward strand.
AGGAGAAGTTTAGGTCCTGTTCAAAAAGTCCTCTCACGTCACTTTTGGGCCAAGAGAAGATAGAGTCCAAGTCTCTCATGTTCTGGATTCAGATTCGGACTTGACAGTCATACCTGACTCAAAACGTCAACAACTTTTTCATACGGACTCCAAATTGGGAGATTCTTTTTTTGTTGGAAAGTAGATTTCGTGCTCTTTCCAAACCCAATTGGAATCACCTTCAAATTCGTATGGACCATTGATATATCGGCGAAACAATCTGACGCTGCAGCAGAATTCGAGTCAAACAACAAGTTCAAAGGTGTTGCACCACCTCCACATGGGCCCATGAGCCTTGTACGATCTAGGGTTAGTTTTAGGCTGCCTTGGGATGTCCTTCCACCTCCTTGGCCGCCAGCCCTTGCTCCTATATAAGAGATCCATCTAGTAGCTTTTTCCTTGGGATTTGTTTAGTTAAAAGTTAGCCATTGCAACTTCGTGTACTTCGTTTGTGTCCAACGACCAGACCAAGACCGCTTATGGATCCCCACTTTTATCCACACTTCATCCATATTCGCAATATTCAGGTTGCTTAATCATATTCTTGGTTGTTCTTCGATTGCTTGCAGGAATAGACCTTCGTGGTCAGGTTCATCATGCTCCGTTGTGGTCAATAACCTCTCGGAGTTGGTTTAGCGATTGCTAAGGCACAACATCGTGCATGTTGGTAGTCGGATCGTCAAAGTCGTCTTCACCAAATCGATAGTTATCATCTCACCGAAAGATCGGGACACCCTCGCCTCTATCAAGTGGTATCAGTTATCAGGTTGCTCGGTGAGAATTTCCAGTTTTTCCTAGATTAGATTTATTTTCTTACCTATTGTCCAAGAAAAAGCCACAAAAAAAGTTAGATCTATTCATCCTTTGTCCAAGCCAGTCTGAGCCTTTGCAATTTTCCTTTCATTGCTTGCATAGTTGAATTATCGGTTGCATCGTCGTGTCGAGTTGCTGGTCTTAGTGTCTAGTTCGTTTAGAGTTTCAAGTTCTATTCACATTAGTCACGCCGCCGCTGCATCGTTATCCCTTCCGATGTCCACCACCCATCCATCAATTTCCACCACGTGCTACCCACCGTTCATTGTCATAATCATAGCTGATATCGTTCACATCTTCGCTTGATCCAATCTGCATCTTATCTAGTTTGTTTTGGAAAGAGGGAGAGAGAAAAAAAGAAAAAGAAAAAAGTCAGAAAAAAGAAAGAAAAAGAAAAAAAAAGTGACGAAAAAAAGAGAAGAAAAAAAACAAAATTTGGATCTATCTATACTCAATCTCGTAGTTGAATTCGGATTGGAATCTGTTTTGTTTACTATTTAGTAAAACAGGCATAACTTCCTCATACGAATTTCGTTTTGGCTCCATGAGTACTCAAAAGAAAGCTAGCGACGAGCCGCATCTAAATAGTTGCAGAAGCAATTTCAATATTTGGCACCTCAAAATCGGCTTCTAAATTGGTCTTTTTGCCCTCCGAAGTTCGCGAACACAGCTTGTTCCAGATTTCTAGGCCAGTTTCACAATTTTTTGACTCCTCGTATCAACTCGGATTTGAGTGATTCTTTTTGCGTTTGAAAGCTTGAGTTAATGCTATTCTTGAGAAAAATTATCAAAAAATTGGGACAAACTTTTCCAGAGAAAAGTTGGAGAGAAAAGTTGTAGAGAAAGTTGTTGTATATCCTGCTTGGCAGTTGTTTTTCATCATTACCTTTACTGCCATTGTAATCTTCACTTATATCTTGCTGTCCAGAGGTACTTAGTATCCTTCATCGATGCAAGTTGTGCTATGTCGTGACCTCATCAGTGTTCTAGGCTCGCGTCTTTAGTCCGGTCTAGCCTAGGACTAGCACAGTACCGTCGTTGAGCGTTTATTCAACATTGCATCCTTGAATTGATTATTGCTAATCTTTTGCTACCATATATAGCCAATCCAGCTCCATATATTTCTACACCGTGTATACGTACGTTCCCCTGGCAATCGCTTTACACAATCTTCGGAGTTATTTGACACCGCTGGTTGCTTGTCACCACCTGCCACATGGTAAGAACTTGTAAGATATTGATATTTGCTTTACTGTGAGCACTTTACAACCACATCCTACTAGTTCATAGGAACATTATTCTCGAATTTTGTTTCTTGTTTCTACTAATCATGACAGGTTCCGGAGATAGAAGTTCTTGGACGACCGGCACATCTTCACCATCACAAGAGTTGGGACAACACACACCAGCACATGGTCAAGTTATCCTTTTACCGTCATTTGAGGGTAGATTTAATCCTGCTATTTATCTAGCTTGAGAGATTGAAGTAGAACAAGTTTTTAGTCACCATGAATTTTCTGAACTTGAGCGAGAGCGAGCTGCCACTAGAGCATTTACTGGTTTTGCTTTTGTTTGGTTGAGTGTGCATTGTAAGAAAAACATTGATAACCAACCCACAACTTGGAAAGATTTGAAATATGTAATGAGGCAACAATTTTTCCCTCCTTACTATCGTCATGAATTGCTTTGCAAATTTGAACAATTTAAACAAGGCAACAACACTGTTCATGCTTAGTACCAAGAGTTCAAATCTTATATGCATCATTGTGACATAGAAGAATCTGAGGATGATACAATGAATAGATTTTTTGGTGGTTTGAACCATGATATTCAGACAAGATTTCAGTATATTCCTCGTTGCATTACTGGTATGTATGTTCGTGCTTGTACCTTTGAGAGACAGATACATGAGGATGCATTGGGTGACTACAAGAAATACTATTCCAGTTCATGCTCACCACCGCCGGTTGGTTCCTCCACCATTGCACCTACTAGAGCAGCCCCACCTCGGATTGTGAGCGCGACATCATCTCAAGAGTATGGTACATTGTCAACGTCCGTACCTACATCAGCTACGTTTTTGTGACAAGGTAACAATAAAGGTATTGATGATATAACTTCACATGAGAATGATGTCTTCCTAGTTAACTTGAATGCATCATGTGTTGAGTTACCTCTTGATTTGAGCACACCACATATTTTAGAGAATCTTGTTACTGTCATGAATGCGTCATGTGATCAAACAACTGAAATACCAACAATTTTGAGTGCACCCATTGAATTAACTGTTGATGCAAAAGAACCAATGTTTAATCATTTTGATATGACCTCTAATCTTGGTGATGATTCTATGTCCAATGACTTATTGCATGTTTGCTTATTTAAGCATGTTGTAGCATGTAAATTTGATGCAAGTGAGGTTTATTCACCAATGTTGGGATGGTTCAATGATGAACATTATCAATCTTTTGAAATGAATAAGAGCTTCACTTATATGTGCAAACTAAGTTGTGATATTTTCATGCCTTCTACTTCTTGTGATAATTTTTTGGCTTTAGATTTTATGAACTATGAAAGTTATTCATGTATACACGTGTCATATGTGCAAAAATCAAGGGAAGTAAAAATGGATGACATATACATATACAACATGTACACCTTGTCTCTTTTGTTAGCCACATTTCAGATTAAGCAACGCCGAGGACGGCTTTGTTTTCAAGAAGGGGAGGATGATGAGGACATGACTACCTTAGACACGACCAAAAATATTGCATACATGCATATTTGTCACGTGATTTCTAGTGCAAATTATTCAATAATCTATTTATGTTATCTAGAACAAAAATACTTCACACACTTTTGTGTTTTGTATAATTGCAGGTGTATGGGACATTTGTACAATCGACATATGAAGATAAGGGAAAAGGAGAAGTTTAGGTCTTGTTCAAAAAGTCCTCTCATGTCACTTTTGGGCCAAGAGAAGATAGAGTCCAAGTCTCTCATGTTTTGGATTCAGATTCGGACTGCACAGACATACCTGACTCAAAACTTCAACAACTTTTCCATGCGGACTCCAAATTCGGTGATTATTTTTTTGTTGGAAAGTAGATTTCGTGCTATTTCCATCCCAATTGGAATCACCTTCAAATTCGTCTGGAGCATTGAGATATCGGCGAAATAATCTGACGCTGCAGCAAAATCCGAGTCAAACAACAAGTCCAAAGGTGTTGCACCACCTCCACTTGGGCCCATGAGCCTTGTACGACCTAGGGTTAGTTTTAGTCTGCCTTGGGACATCCTTCCACCTCCTTGGCTGCCACCCCTTGCTCCTATATAAGTAGATCCATCTAGTAACTTTTTCCTTGGGATTTGTTTAGTTAAAAGTTAGCCATTACAACTTCGTGTACTTCGTTTGTGTCCAATGACCAGACCAAGACTTCTTACGGATCCCCACTTTTATCAACACTTCATCCATATTCGCAATATTCAGATTGCTTAAACATATTCTTGCTTGTTCTTCGATTGCTTGCAGGAATAGACCTTCGTGGTCAGGTTGATCGTGCTCCAGCATGGTCAATAACCTCTCGGAGTTGGTTTAATGATTGCTAAGGCGCAACGGCGTGCACATTTTTAGTCGGATCGTCAAAGTCGTCTTCACCAAATTGATAGTTATCATCTCATCGAAAGATCGGGACACCCTCGCCTCTATCACCGGAGCACGATCAACCTGACCACGAGGGTCTATCTCCTGCGAGGAAACGAAAAGCAAGCAAGAAACTGAGATTGCAATCTGGATATTGCGAGTGAAAGAGGAAACCTTTATTAATGAAGGTGGGGTTCTGTGACGTCTTGGTCTGGTCATTGGACACAAATGAAGTACGAGAAGTTGCAGCTATGGCGAACTTTTAATCTAAACAAATCCCAAAGTCTAAACGACACCCTAAGGGCTGTATATATGGAGGAAGAGGGGGGAATTTCGTGGCCCTTGGAGGAGCGGTCCGAAACCAAACCTAACTCTTGTTTCCCCACACATACAGACTCTAAAAACAGCCTACACTTAAGTATTTCGAAAATACATGGGCCTGGCCCAATAATAAGGTGACGTAGCACCTAGAATAGCCTCTGGACAAAATTTATGAAGTGGCATCTTGTATATTTCGTCCAAGGCTTCATGCACTCATTATGATGGCTTCAAAGTCCTGAATTCATCACTTGTAACTCCGTTCTTGATCCCCTTGCGCATGCCATCATCTCCATGCTTGAACTTGCTCCAAGGTTCATCTTTCTTGTACAAGCTAGGCCCTTCATTTGTAAGCAAAACAAATGCATCCAATTTAGGCAGCATCATATTCTCATGAACATTAGAATCATTACCAAAAAAACGAAAGTACCTGATAATTCAATTGGCGTGCGCGAGCTCTAGTAATTGGTCCAGTATGTATAGCAGCAGGGACTGTGGGTGTAACAATGGTATTGATGTCCTCATCACTCCTCCAACGCACCAGAATCCGGACTGCTATGATGGGGATCAGTCGAACCCTCCGCCACCACCTCCATCTCCGGAGGCATGGCAAGCTGTCATGGCAGCCACCAATGCCAACACTCAGATGCTTTTGAAACTCTTGCAACAGTGCAACCAAGGGCAAGGCAACCAAGGAAATCAAGGCCAAGGCAACAATCAGCCTTAGTTTGCTACCCTCAACCAGTTCCTCGCAAACCGGCCGAAGTCCTTCAGCAACTGTGCCGAGGCCACAGACGCCGACAATTGGCTCATGGACATTTGCAAGCATTTTGAATGTAGCAATGTCAGACCTAAGGACTTTGTCAAGTTTTCTTCGTTTCAACTCAAGGACCAAGCTGCTGAGTGGTTTCAACAATATAGAGATTGCAGAGGAGGTTGTGTGATTACGTGGGATGATTTCTGCCGAGACTTCAAAGCTCTTCACGTCCCACCAAGCGTTGTTGAGAGCAAGAGTGAGGAGTTCCGCAATCTCAAGCAAGGCAGCATGTCCGTGTATCAATACAATATCCAATTTCAGAAACTTGCTCGCTTCGCTAAACAAGATGTCCCTGATGAAAAGAGTATGATCTATCAATTCAGAGGTGGCCTCAGAGAAGATCTACAATTAGATCTCGTGCTTCTTGAGCAGACCAAGTTTGAACAATTCTGTAACATGGCACTAAAACAAGAAGTTGCTCAGCTCAAGTGTGAGGCATCTAAGAAGAGAGTCAGGGATGCAGTTCAATCTTCTTCTTCATCACAAGTGGCAGCTAAGCAACAGAAGTTCTGGTTGCCTCCGCCTCCATTTCGTCAGCCATACCAACAGAAGCGCAAAGGTGGCAATGGATCTTCCCACCCACCCAACCCAGGCTATCAGAACAAAGCTCAGTCTCAAACTCCAAGGTCAAGTGCTCCTTATCATCGGTCGCTCTCAGAGGTTACTTGCAACAAGTGTCAGCGGAAAGGGCACTATGCAAACAAGTGCTTCAACCAAAGGCGCCTTCCGCCTGCTCCTCCTGTGAGATCTGCCAGCAATGCAGTCATCAAGCATAATCCCAAGCATGCTAAGGTGAACATGATGAACGTACCTCAGGCAGAGGATTGTTCAGAAGTGATCATGGGTAACCTTCCAGTCAACTCCTTTCCTGCAGAAGTATTGTTTGATACGGGTGCATCGCTTTCTTTCATTTCAAGACCTTTTGTTGCCAAGAATGAGTTTGTGACCGAAAAGATTCCTTTCCCGTTGAAGATTGTGTCCCCGGGTAAGTAAATGACATCTAATAATTGCATCCTAGATGTGTTTATCGAGATGGGAAACTATAAATTTCTGTCTTCTCCAATTGTTCTTGGTGACTCAGATATTGATTTAATTCTCGGGATGGACTAGCTTTCTAAGCACAAGGCTCATCTTGATTGTGCTGCCAGGCAGATTCAATTGACACACTCTTCTGAGGATGTGATTATCTATGCCGCTCGTGACGAAACCATTCGACTGTTTTCTCTCAATGAGAAGGGCGAGTTGAATGCCATCTCTTAGATTCCAGTCATTTGTGAATATCAAGACGTCTTTCCAGAAGAGCTTCCGGGAATGCCTCCTCACCGGCCAGTTGAATTCGTTATCGATCTTGAGCCTGGCACAGAATCTGTTTGCAAACGTCCTTACAAGCTTGGACCAAAGGAGTTGAAGGAATTTAAGAAATAGCTCGATGAACAAGAGCGTCTAAGTCTGATCAGATCGAGTTCATATCCATGGTGTTGTGGTGTTCTTTTTGTCCAGAAGAAGGATGGCACGGACAGACTCTGTGTCGACTACCGCCCATTGAACAAGAAGACAATAAAGAACAAGTATCCACTTCCCAACATCAATGAGCTATTTGAGCAACTTAAAGGTGCTCAAGTATTCTCCAAGCTTGACCTCTTATGGGTTATCATCAGATTCGCATTTGTGAACAAGATATCCCCAAGACAGCATTCAGAACAAGCTATGGTTCTTATGAATATACTATCATGTTTTTCGGCCTTGTCAATGCTCCTCCAATGTTCTCTTGCATGATGAACTTCATCTTCAACCCTTACACAAATGATTTCGTCCTGGTGTATCTCAATGATATCTTGGTCTTTTCCAAGAATAAGGAGGATCATGGCAAGCATTTGAGAATGGTACTCGACAAACTCAGAGAGCATCAATTCTATATGAAATTTTCCAAGTGTGAGTTTTGGCTTGACGAAGTTCTTTACCTTGGCCATATCATCTCCGCCAAGGGCATTGCTGTTAATCCCGAGAAGGTGTCTGCAATTGTGAATTGGGAACCTCCGGAGAATGTCAAGCAGCTCTGTAGTTTTCTTGGGCTTGCAAGCTATTATCGAAGATTCGTTGAGAATTTCTCTAAGATTGCAAAGCCTCTTTCCAGCCTCCTCCAGAAGCATGACAAGTATGTCTGGACGCCTGAATTTGACGTTGCTTTCAACACCCTCAAAGAGAAGCTGGTCACAGCTCATGTCTTGACTCATCCTGACGAATCCAAGCCATTTGAAGTTTTCTGTGATGCCTCCTTACAAGGTCTCGGTGCTATGTTAATGCAAGAGAAGTTGTGGCTTATACCTCTCATTAGTTGAAGCCCAGCGAAAGGAACTACCCCACTCACGATCTTGAGTTGGCGGCAGTTGTCCATGCATTATTAACGTGGAGACATCTCTTGGTGGGAAGGAAAGTGGACATCTTCATAGATCACAAGAGCCTCAAGTACATCTTCGCTCAACCCAACCTCAACCTCAGACAGACTCGATGGGTTGATATGATTCAGGAATACAATCTGAGTATTGAATATACTCCAGGCAAGGCCAATGTCATTGCAGATGCTTTGAGAAGGAAGTTTTACTTCAACAACTTAATTCTCAAGCCCTTCCAACCTGACCTTTGTGAAGCTTTCCGCAAATTGAATCTCCAAGTTGTTCCTCAAGGCTTTCTTGCCAACCTCCAAGTCTCTCCGACTTTGGAAGATCAAATTCGTGAGGCACAACTTCTTGATTCCATGGTGAAGAAGGTGAAACATGGGATTGCCAAGAGACAACCCAAATACAAGTGCTATCGCATTGATGACAAAGACACTCTATTCTTCGAGGACAGGATTGTGGTTCCTAAAGGTGATCTAAGGAAAGTCATTATGAACAAGGCGCACAATTCCCTGCTATCCATTCATCGTGGAAGTACAAATATACCATGACCTCAAGCAGTCGTATTGGTGGACTTAAATGAAGTGAGAAATTGCTCAATTCATGAATGATTGTGATGTTTGTAGAAGGGTGAAAGCAGAACACCAACGGCCAGCTAGTCTCCTCCAACCTCTTGCTATTCCAGAATGGAAGTTTGACCATATTGAAATGGACTTCGTGAATGGTTTTCCCAAGTCCAAGCGCGGAAATGATACTATCTTTGTTGTCATCGACAAGCTCACAAAAGTGGATCATTTCCTTCCAATCAAAGAATCTATCATAGCAGCTCAGTTGGCAGAGCTATACACCTCTAGGATTGTCTCTTTGCATGGCATTTTGGAATTGATATCTTTAGATCGTGGAAGCATTTTCACCTCCAAGTTCTGGGACTCCTTCCAGAAGGCCATGGGCACCAACATTCGCTTCAGCACAACTTTCCATCCCCAAACTAGTGGCCAAGTCGAGCGAGTCAATCAAATCCTTGAAGATATGCTCAGGGCTTGTGTCATTTCCATCGGTATGAAGTAGGAAGATTGTCTTCCATATGCCGAGTTCTCCTACAACAACAGCTTCCAAGCGAGTTCGGGCAAGGCCCCATTCAAAATCCTCTATGGCAGAAAGTGCCGTACTCCTCTCAATTGGTCAGAGACTGGTGAACGCCAACTTCTTGGCAATGACTTAATCACAGAAGCTGAAGAAATATGCAAAGTAATACATGAAAATCTCAAAGCCGCGCAATCACGTCAGAAGAGTTACTATGAAAGCAAGCACCATGACTTGGCTTTCGAGGTCGGAGTCCATGTCTACCTCCGCATCTCTCCAATGAAAGGCACTCGTCGCTTCGGTATCAAAGGGAAGCTTGCCCCTAGATACGTGGGTCCTTTCAAGATCATTGGCAAAAGAGGCGATCTCGCCTATCAACTTGAGCTTCCGTCCAACTTCGTAAATGTGCACGCTGTGTTTCACGTGTCACAGCTTCGCAAGTGTTTCAAGACTCCTGAGCGCACCATCAACTTCGAAGAGATTGATCTTCAAGAAGATTTGTCTTATCATGAGCATCCCGTTGCTATTCTTGAAGACATCGAGCGCAAGACTCGCAACAAGTCAATCAAATTCCTAAAAGTGAAGTGGTCACACCATTCCGACCGGGAAGCCACCTGGGAACATGAGGATCACCTCCGTTCCGAATATCCAGAGTTCTTTCAGTCCTAGATCTCGGGACGAGATCCTCTTGTAGTGGTGGAGTGTTGTAACACCCCGGATGTAACTTGCCATATTTGTAACTCCGACTCTTGCCATTTTCAGCTTTAAGTAATGAGATTTCCCTTTGTGGTTGGGTTTTTGTCTTCGTTTTGCATTTTGTTAATGTCATGCATTTCATATCATGTCATCATGTGCATCTCATTTGCATACGTGTTCGTCTCATGCATCCGAGCATTTTCCCCGTTGTCCGTTTTGCAATCCGACACTCCCACATGCACCGGCGCACCCCTCTTGTCTCTTTTTGTGGGAGGGTGTTGAACATTCTCGGAATGGACCGAGATTTGTCAAGTGGCCTTGGTACACTACCGGTAGACCGCCTGTCAAATTTTGTTCCATTTGGAGGCCGTTTGATGCTCCAACGGTTAACCGGGTAATCGCAAAAGCCTCTTGTGTGTTGCAGCCCAACACCCCTCCAAAACGGCCCAATAACTCATCTAAACCACTTCCATGTCCTCCGTCGTCGGATCACGACCGTGTGGGCGAAAACTAAACCTCATTTGGACACTCCAAACTCCCCCAACCTATAAATATGTGCACTCCTCCGAAATCCCGGGTCCCAAAACCCTAGCCCCGCTCCTTTCCGCCGCCGGACGTGTCCGGATTCCACCGCACAAATCGCTGCCGCCACCCGTGCAAACCGGAGCCTGCCACATGGCAGCGCCACCGCCCACCGCCGCCGGCCCGCCCGAGCCCAGGTAGGGCCCCCGAGCCCATCGCCGCCGTCGCGCCTCCCCGTGCCGGGTCAACGCCCGCGCACGCCCGGCCGCCGCCCGCCGCCTTCAGCGCCGCCCGGCTCCGCCGAGATCCTCCGCTAGCTCCGCCGCAGCGCCACCACTGCGGGTCGCCAGCCTTCCTCCTCTTCAAGCTTCGGCCACCGCGACGTCAACTCTGGTGAAGTTCCGGCCCCACCTCGATCTGCGTGCCGACGAACCCTAGATCCAGTTTCAGAGGGTATATTTTTCACTGTCATTTTCTGCAATGATTTTATGCCTCCTTCATTGCATCATATCTTGGTGACCGTAGCTCCAAATCATGCATATGATATATCGATTTGTTCATCTCGATGAGCTCTTCACGTTAGAAGCATTTCCATGCATGATATTGTACATTATGATGCCATTTTCCTTGATGCAAGAGTGCTATAAAATGTTAACTGCTGTTACTTATCAGATTATGAGGTTTTGCCATTTTTGTGGCATTTGATGTGTGCATCATATGAGTATGAGGTCTGCATGTGTTTTGGACTACAACATGCCATCTTTACAGTGGTGCTTGTCTTGTATTTTTGTGATCTATTTGGTGACTAGCACAAGCATGCAAATCAGCCTCCGCGATGTTGTTGTTTTCAGGGACTTAGGATTTTGCCAAGTCCTTTTCCTGCTGTTATTTTCATACCATGTAAACTTGATGCTACAGTGAGATCCATGCTTATTTTGGGATGCTTCAGTAAGGCTGTTTTGAACATGTGGTTATGCTCTATCCATCCATGCCCCTGTTTGCAGTTATGGAGTTGTCTAGCATTTACTTTTCTTGCTCTACTTTTGCTATAAAATGTTCTGGCAGAATGTTAACATGTTAATCAATATTGCCATGGTTGTTGCTAGTGATCGATGCATCCTATCAACTTTCTCTTGCCATATTTAGCTTCATGAACATGTCATCTTGCTGTAGGTATGCTTGTTTTCTCATGCAATGCTTTGTGGTGAGTGGTTTGAGCTTGCAAAGTTGCTATCACGAATCTGTTTATGCCATGCTCTGTTTTTCTGCTAAGTCTGAAACTGTTAATAAAACTTGCTATGTTTACATGGGTGCCATCATATCTTTTGTGCCTTTTTTGCTCATGATCATTAAGGGACTTCTGATCTATGCATTCAGTAGAATCATGCCATGCTTTGTTTGCTATGATATGTTCCTGTAGCATGATGTTTGCTTGCTCTAAACATTGCTTCCTGATGTTGTTTTTGACATGTTAGTAATTTCTCTAACTCTGTGATGCTGATATCTTTTGCACTTTGTCCATGCTTGTTTGAACCTGCTCTTGTGTGATTTAGCTGTAGATCAGTGTTCATGTTTTGTCAATCATCTCTTGTACATCACTGTCATATGCTTTTTTGCTATGTTGGAGTGCAGTAGCTTAGTTTCTTGTTGCATTCTAAGTGGCATCGTGCTGTTAATCGCAGTTTTGCGACATTCTTGTTTTGCTTGCCATTTGCAAACCGTGCATCCATTTCTGGTGATCTTTATATCGATTTCAACCAAAATCATCTCATCTTTCCAGTGGCACAGTTGATTTGCCAAGTTGATGCCTTGATCATTATTTCCCGTCCGAAGCACGCATATGCATTGCATATCATGTCTTGCATATCATGCCATGTTTTGCATCATGTTGCTTGTGCATTGCACCGTGATTTATTGTGCTCCTTTGCTTGTGTTCTTGCTTTGGTTAGAGCCGGGAGACGAGTACGTGACCGAGGAACCTGTTGAGTACGCTCACGAGGATCAAGATTTTGACAACTGTGAGAACTTTGCAGTCAAGATGACCATACCCTCGAAATCACTTCTATCTTTGCTTGCTAGTTGTTCGCTCTATTGCTATGTCGCGCTACCTACCACTGCTATATCATGCCTCCCATATTGCCATATCAAGGCTCTAACCCACCTTTCCTAGCAAACCGTTGTTTGGCTATGTTACCTCTTTTTCTCAGCCCCTCTTATAGCGTTGCTAGTTGCAGGTGAAGATGAAGCTTGTTCCATGTTGGAACATAGATATGTTGGGATTTCATTACTATATCTTATTTACTTTAATGCATCTATATACTTGGTAAAGTGTGGAAGGCTCGGCCTTATGCCTGGTATTTTGTTCCACTCTTGCCGCCCTAGTTTTCTGTCATACCGGTGTTATGTTCCTTGATTTTGCATTCCTTATGCGGTTGGGTGTTATGGGAACCCCTTGACAGTTCGCTTTGAATAAAACTCCTCCAGCAAGGCCCAACCTTGGTTTTACCATTTGCCACCTAAGCCTTTTCCCTTGGGTTCCGTGGACTCAAGGGTCATCTTTATTTTTAACCCCCGGGCCAGTGCTCCTCTGAGTGTTTGTCCAAAATAGAGCCACTTGCAGTGCCACCTCAGGGAAACTTGAGGGTTGGTTTTAGTTGTACGTAGTGTTCATCCGGTGTGACCTGAGAACGAGATACGTGCGACTCCTATAGGGATTTGTCGGCACATCGGGTGGCTTTGCTGGTCTTGTTTTACCATTGTCGAAATGTCTTGTAACCGGGATTCCGAGACTGATCGGGTCTTCCCGGGAGAAGGGATATCCTTCGTTGACCGTGAGAGCTTGTGATGGGCTAAGTTGGGACACCCCTACAGGGTATAAACTTTCGAGAGCCGTGCCCGCGGTTATGTGGTAGATGGGAATTTGTTAATATCCGGTTGTAGAGAACTTGACACTTAATTTAATTAAAATGAATCAACCACGTGTGTAGCCGTGTTGGTCTCTTTTTGGTAGAGTCCGGGAAGAGAACACGGTCTCGTGTTATGCTTGAATGTAAGTAGCTTCAACATCACTTCTTGATCACTTATAGTTTCTCGACCGTGCGTTGCTTCTCTTCTCGCTCTCATTTGCGTATGTTAGCCTCCATATATGCCTAGTGCTTGCTGCAGCTCCACCTTACTACCCTTTCCTACCAATAAGCTTAAATAGTCTTGATCGCGCGGGTGTGAGATTACTGAGTCCTCGTGACTCACGGATACTTCCAAACAGATGCAGGTGCCGAGGATACTAGTGCAAGTGATGCTACTAAACTCAAGTGGGAGTTCGATGAGGATTCGGACCATTACTATGTTTCTTTTCCGGATGATCAGTAGAGGAGCCCAGTTGGGATGATCCGGGATCTAGCATTTGTGGTTGTCTTCCTTTATTTTGGTTCCGTAGTCGGACCTTTGTTTGTACCTTGGATGATGTATGGATTAATTATGCATTGTGTGAAGTGGCGACTGTAAGCCAACTCTTTATCCCTTTCTTAGTCAGTACATGGTATGTGTAAAGATTACCCCTCTTGCGACAAGCCTACCATGCGGCTATGCCTCTAAGTCGTGCCCCGACACGTGGGAGATATAGCCGCATCGTGGGTGTTACGGATGCCATGTTGTATTTGCACATATCGAGCATATTGTGTGTATGTTATTGAAATGCTTGGTATGTGTGGGATTCGACAACCTAGTTGTTTATTCTTGGTAGCCTCTCTTATGGGGAAATGTCTGCTAGTGCTTCCACTGAGCCATGGTAGCTTGCTACTGCTCCGAAACACTTAGGCTGGCCGGCATGTGTCCTTCTTCATTCCTGTGTCTGTCCCTTCAGGGAAATGTCACGCGGTGTCTACCACAGCCTGTTAGCCCAGCTACTACAGCCCGGATTCACTCGCTGATGATCGACACGTTCGTTGTTGGGTCATGTATGCTTGTCCGTGTAAGTTAGTGCCACTTTTGGTTTACGACTAGTCATGTCGGCCCGGGTTCTCTGTCATATGGATGCGAGCGACACTATCATATACGTGAGCCAAAAGGCACAAAATGGTCCCGGGCCAGGTAAGGTGGCACCCATGGGAATACTGTGCGTGAGGCCGCAAAGTGATATGATGCGTTACATGCTAGATCGGTATGACTTAGGATCGGGGTCTTGACAGCTTTGGTATCAGATCCTGACTGCGTGTAGGATTACCAAGCCAAACTGGTCGAAGTCGAGTCTAGAAATTCTTTAGTTATATAAGGGAATTGATTGTGAATGGGAACGTAAGGCTCTTTTCACTCCTTTACCTCGTACCCTTCTGTTCTGGGTCATCCTCTTCTCTCCTACGGGGATTAAGAACTAGGCTTCTCTTCTTTCTATCAGGATCACGTGTTACTAATCCGTAGACTTATAGGATTGATGGTTTCAAGCCTTAGTTCAGTTTTGGTACTCCCGTATGTTTACCGTTGATCTCAGAACCTTGATATTGTGATGTTGAGTGGTCATGCCACCATTTTTGCAAGATGTCTCAAATCCTTTTCGAGCATTTACAGCCGTTATGCTGTCCGAGTCATCCCAGGTTTCTACATAGTCTGATGCATTTGCAAATCCCTTCTTTCCGTTCTCGATGTTCCTTTGGGCCAGATTAACCACACTAATCGTCAAGTTGAGGTACTCCGTTGCCTCGACATATATGTTGGAGCTATTATTATGACCCTAGTTGTCATAGAGGATCACCTAGTAATCTAGCCATGATTAGTGTTCCCGATGTGATGATTCTGGCCGTCATTCTCGAAAGCATCCCGTGTTGCCATTTAGTTAGTAGGCATTCTATTCCTGGGTTCTCGAACCCGAGATTCACCCTACTTACTTCATGTTGATAGTGTTGCTTGTTCCTTTAGGATATTAGTAACCTTGTGATAGTCTTTGAGGTCCGTGGTATATCATTCTTCCAAATACCATGAACCATCCTTGGCAGAAATTCGCTTGAACCAAAAGATCACAACTAGAGTTCTCTTGATGAGTTCTCCATTCTATATTGCGACTCTACCAGATCAACCTTTCTGCATGGGTTATCCGGAAGAAATATGCCGAGCCTTATTCGACATACTAATATATGCATCAACAACTCAAAAAACCATATGTTCCTTTGAGTTGTCCCTCTTTAGTTGTATTCTGACCTCCGTCTATCAATTGATAGTCAGGAGTAGTTGTGCATTTGTGTTCATCGATGACTATTATTTTTATGGCCCATCGGTCCATTCTATTCTAGAATGACTAGGAGAAACAAACTCTAGTACCTCTCCATACCCAGGATTGGGTCAAAGCAGTTGTATTCCGCAGATCAAAATGCCAATCTAGCTTTTGTTTTGTTCCACCCGAGAGTATTACCATCTCCATCTCAAGAAAGGTGTGGGAGTTGCACCACCTCCTATGAATTCTTGATGCAATGATACTTCTCGCCATCATCATTCATTTCTTGGTCCGGTATTGTTGCAATCGGAATACTGACAAGTGAACCATGATGTGTGAAATCAATACTCCTAGCAACTCCGTTGCTTGGTAGTTAATGGACAACAATCTCATTCTTAGCGTGTTGGTTATTCAATCATCATCCTGAGATTGATCATGTTACCTAGTCCATTTTTCCTGGTGCTCCTCGATCAATGAGTTAGGATTGTGTCAATCCCTCGCTCTTTTGATCATATCGTCTTGCTCTGAAAAGCAAGATTGTTCTCGATCTTAGTAACATATCGGTGGATCGTGATGTTCCGAATATTTTCTCAGAAGTATTACTAGGTTGTCACCTGACCGCTATGTTGAGTTCGTGATCATGTTGGTTTTCCTCCAAACCACCCATTCTCCAAGATTCTGTGTTGGATACCCTGAACTAGTCGGTTGAGCTAAACAACAACTTAGGGAGTTGGAAGATAAAGCTTTATCTGACTTAGTTCATTCCAAAGGTATATCTTTTGTGTGTGTGTGTGTGTTGAAGAAAGATGATATCTCCATCGATTGATCCTCGTGATTAGTTTACGGTACTATTATCTTACCCAATCTTTGATTTGATTGTGGGCTATCGTCAAATCAACTCAGAACCAATGATATTCGTAATGTTGTCTTACTCGTGGTTATTTCCTCGAGCATACATCATTATATCTTTTGGGTCTGGCCAATGCTATAACCTTGTTCATATAGTTGTGGAATTCCATCTCCATTGGAATTTTGATAAATTTTTGTTGAGCCCATCGGCAACATTCTTATCTTCTCCATGAGTCGTGTTGAACATTAAGCTACTGTTGGAAACTTGTGCTAGCATTTTCGTCGTTCTATCTCATGAAGGATATGTTTGGATGAAAGAAGTGACTTTCTTTAATTCATGTGCACTTGATGTAAGTTGTCGCCGTGGATCCGAGAAAGATTGTTTTTGCTTCCTCTTGAACCGTCCCGAGTTAGTCACGCCTATGTGCAAAGTACTCTATGGTTTGATAGGTTGGCCGCCTCCATTTTGTATGTGTTCCTAGCACACCAAGCCACTGATTGATTTGTTCAAGGAGAAGAAGTTCCTTCTTAGGATCCGGACTTATGAAAGGACTTCGATATCCTCGTTGATGGTTCCCAACTAGAACTCGGTAGTGTTTTGTTGTAAGACTAGTATGTGGTCATGCTTGTCTGTGACAGCGTGTTCACATGTGTGTAGCAGAACCGGCTCATGTTTTGGAGCTTGCTATCGTAGTTCATTTCCCGAGAATCTCGCAACGTCATCTTGTCGATTTATGTTGCAAACTTTCTTTTCAGACATGCTGGGTCTGAAGTAACCTATCACCAACCGGATCTGAATCTCGGGCACATATGATGGTTGTAACATTCCCAACATTTGCATTTTGTTCCCAGCTTGCACCACCATTGTGCCAATTTCCTATGGGCTGCCTTCTCAGTAATTGTTGTTCAGGATCATCTTCAAAAGTGGTCCTACCATGGGTCCCGTCCATTTCCGATGATAAGAAAAAAATACTCCATTGCGTTGTCTTCAACAAGGTAATCCACATCATCCATTCTAGTCTGGGTATGCCATTCCTTCGCACCCCGCCAAACAATTCTTTGTGGATTGCCTTAGGCTAGTATAAAGAGTCTCAATGATATATTATCAAAAGTAATTCTTTTGCCACTTAAGGGAATAATTCTATGAGCCACCTCTCCTAAGGTGTTCTATTTTGGAATCATGGCAATTATCTCCTCGCTACCTCGAAACCATGCACCGTCATACTCAAGCATGGAATTGTTGCCTACCAAATTGAACCCTTGTCATCTGCTTCTTTTCATTGCTTCTGATGTGTGCTTTGTGTCTCAACTCAAGAGGTGTTCTTACGTCTCACTCCATGAGTTGATGAGTTACAAAATCTTCAAGAAGATCGATTCCTGTAGAGTTTCTTTCTGTCATCATCGAGTTGGATGAAGATCTCGAAAGCAAAGACGTCAAGGTCAATATGAAGCAATGAATCAACATCTTCGAGAAGGGAAGGTGGATCATGAGATCGTGTTAGTTTTGTGTTCCCTCTGTCTTCTTACCTCACGTCCTTAATCTCGGGACGAGATTCTTGTTTGGTGGGGGTGAGTTGTCACGGACCTAGAATTTGTGCGTAACTAGTCGCATCAGCATCATGCATCTTGTTAAATTCAAGAAATTGGAATTGAGGAAATTTCAAAGCCTCAAAATCAATTAAGGGGACAAACCCTAAAAATGCATTCAATGTTTCCAAAATGGCCTTAAATAATGTTGGTTATATGTTCGCAAAGGTTTTGAGCCCAACCAAAACTGATGAACATTTTTATGGAATATTTTGGGCACTGAATTTAAATCACTATTGTATTTGAGTTTGAATTTATATTCATATATTTAGAATATAAATTCAAATACTTCTGAAATCAATTATGTGCTTTTAGCATTGTCCATACCTGTATCATATAATATTTCAGAAACTTTTTGGCATTGTTTGAATTTGTCTGAATTCAAAACAGCGGCAGAAAGAAATAAATAAAAAGAAAACAGAACAGAAAATAAAACAGAGCAGAATCATTATCTGGCTTACCTGGACGGCCCAGTAGGCAGCCCACCTGGCCGGCCCAGCCCAGCGCCGCTGCCAGTCATCCCCTTCCTCTGGACAGTAGGCGCCGAGCGCGTGCTTACTGCGCGCGTCCACGCGCCATCCACCTCCTCCGTGCTTGCCTCCCTCCCCGACCCCCTGGACGTCGCCACGCGAACCCCAGAGCCGTCCGGCTCTCCCTCTCCCTCCCTTGAGCTCTCCTCCTCCTCTGGCACTCTCTCCCCCTCTTTCCCGAGACGCCCAGGAGCGCGCCGACAAGCACCGCCGCGTCCAGCGCCTCCCCCTCGCCTCTCCGACTGGTCCATGAGCTCCGCAGTCGACCACTATGCCGTCTCCGCCGATCCACGCGACCAGAAGGCCCTCGGAGAGCCATCCCCAACCTCTTCTTCTCCCTCCAGCCGACGAGATCGCGGGTGACGCCACAACGTCGTCCGTGCATCCCCGAGTCCGCTGATCTGCTCTGTGTGTCGACTGTGAGCCACACGTCTACTTCCCCTTCTCCCCTATCCTCCTGTGCCTCCTACCTCCCTTGCCGCACGAGCCAAAGCTCGGCTCCGCTATTGCCACAGCACGCATGCTCCCCGTGCTCCGTTCGCTGCCGTCGTGCAACGGGCGTGCCCTAGAGCACCCCTGGCGCTGTCGTGCAGCACAGGCAGCTCGGTAGCGAGCCCTAGCGCAGCACCCGCACACCACCGAGCTCCGCCAGTTCATATGCTCGCCGCCGCCGCCGCTACACACCGTCCCCGGCATCCCCACGACCACCACTGGATTCCCCGCACCACGGGCTCTCCAACGCACCTAACCACCCGACCAGCCGTGGCAGGAAATGGCCGGCCGGCGATCGCCGCCACGTCTGGTCATCGTCGGCATAACCATGCTGACGTGGCACGGCCATTAGGGGCTAACCCCACTGATTAGCCGCCTTCAGGCATTGATAGTGGGCCCCGCGAGGGTCAAATTATGAGTCAATGCGGGATTAGTACCCGTGTGACTAACCCATGGATCCCACTGGTCAGGTTTGACCTGGACCGCCCCTATTGACCTACTGACGTCACACTAATGTCATGCTAACGTAGTAAGGAATTTATGGATTTAAAATAATTAAGAAAATTCCAGAAAATAATGCTAACTTCAAAAAATCATAGAAATTAATCTGTAACTCCAAATGCAAAGAGTTATATATAAAAAATGATCAGAAAAATCCATCTGTATTGGTTTCATGCATGTTTAAACAAGTTAACTTGATGTTTAGTGAAAAACATGATAAAGCACTATTTAAGATCACAAATGAGTTTGAGCTTTGAATCTTTGGTTCAAAATGGCTCAAACCCATCTGGTTGTAGATGCATTAGTCCAACACACTCATTTTGCCATGTCACATGCATGCATCATATTGTTGCATATTGTTTGATATTGATTGTGTTACCGGTGCTCTCTGCGGTAGGTTCTGTCCGGGAGGATTACCGTGAGTACCCAAGAGAAGGACAGTACCAGTCTGCCGATCTGCCAGGCAAGCAACCCCATTGATCATATCGATACAATCCCATGTTCTCGCTCCTGCTCTCATTTACTGCATTTAAGACAACAACGTTTCAAACTGTTGTGTGCTGTGGTAGTTGAACCCATTTCGTTTGCTTGACCTGTCATTGCCACAGTAACTAGATGAAACCCACTAGCATGTGTTGGAGTTGATTGAGCCATGTCTGTGTTTCCTACCTTGCTATGCCTGCTATGCCTGCTATGCTTAGAGTTGTGTCAGGTCTGGTTCATCTGGGTGATGGGCTAGAGTGAAACGATTATGTCGGTAATGTGAGTGATGTGTTGAACACGATTTGGTAAAGGTATCGATGAGAGGCCATGTAGGAGTACATGATGGGTTGTTTCATTGGAACCGTCCTTAAGCACCAAGATCTGCATGTGTGATTTAAGAACCAGCTACTACCATGCATTGGGCCCAAAACCAATGGACCCTCTCGGCTTCTTAACCACCCTAGTCCTCTGTCTAGGAGTTGCAACTAGTTTCTCGTGTTGATAGGATATGTGTTGGAGGCCGTGCGTAGCACTGACCCTAGGGGTGGGCTATGATGCGGTAGATACACCATGGCACGGTGTACCGAGTCGCCCGTTTGGTGTGTCGGGAACCCCGTACACATCGTTCAGGGTCGTATGTGGAAACCTCGGTCGGACTCCCTGCGGATGGAACCTGAATAGGCGATAAACCTGGACTAGAGACTTGAGTGTTTAGGTAGGCCGTGGCCGACACCCTCGTTGGGCTTCTGCTTGAAGGTTGCCGAGTACATGTCATGTAAACGGCGGTAAGTGGTGAGAGCGTGTGTGAAGAAGTACACCCCTGCAGGGTTAACATCATCTATTCGAATAGTCGCGTCCGCGGTAAAGGACTACTTGGTTGCCTATACAGTTGATGCGGAGCATCCCAAGGCCATCCCCATGGACCCAACTACATCTCCTACGACACCTCTAAGAATCATGACACGAGCATGTGCAAGAGCCCTTGAAACCGAGGTGACATCTCTCGTCTCACATTTCCACTTTGATGCACATGAGACATGGCTACTACCTCATACGGACACTTTGTACATTCTCAGGTATCATGGAGAAGCTAAGGAGCAAGGAGAAGAGGAAGAGGAAGATGGACGAGAAGACGGAGAAGAAGAAGGGCTGAAGGAAAAGTCCCGGCCACCGGACGACCGGCCGGGACCGGACGTCCGGCGCGTGATGCTCCAGCCGAACCCCAGCAAGCGAACGTCCGGCCCAGACCGGACGACCAGTGCCCCTGCACCCGAGCCAAATGAGCGGACGACCGATGCCAGCAGACGACCGACGACCGCACGACCAGTAACCTCCGGAAATCTGCTACACCAGCATCCGAGCCAGAATGAGCGGACGACCGGCAGCCACCGGATATCCGGCCGCTCCTGAGACACCAGACGTCCCATCCCCAGCGGATGTCCGTTACCTGGCTATGTCCAGATTCGGGCCCGAGGCCCATGTACCCCCTACTTTCGCCCCTTTTTGCACTTAGACTATATATAGACCACCTATTCCTTCTAGCTAGGGTTAGCAAAGGATTAGCTCATATTTTGTGTGAGATCTTTGCTCATCCACTTGGTTACCTTCTCCTCGGAGATTCGAGCCTCCTACGGAGAAGATCCCCCAAGCAGATTCAAGACCCCTCTTTAGGGAAGAACATCAAGACCTACTCACGGAGAAGACCGTTACCCTTGTATCGTCCTTGATTGATTGTGTACCGTGTGAACCCTATGTATTCGAGGATCTAGCACATGTGTGACTTTCTTGTGTTGGTTTAGTGATTCTCTTGTGTTTTCCCTTGTGTTCCCTCTATTTTCTCCCCTTGTGTTCTTCGTGTTCTTCGTGGGATCCGCTCCTATCGTGAAAGATCGGCCCTAGGGTTCCTACCCTACATCATCTTGGTATCATGAGCCACATTGATCACGATTTCTGAGCCTCCCCGTTGTGTTGCTAGCCTTGTTTTGTTGTTTTTCGTCCTAATTCGAATATTCCCCACAAAATTGAGATTTTGTTGGTTTGGATCTGTGGATTTGCTTTGTTTTGAGTGGATCTAGCTTTTCCCCTTTGTCTCCACCACTTCCATCCACGAAATCGCCCACAATTGATGAATTCCACATCATCCACCCCGCCCACATGAAGTTCATCCCGTGCCCTAAAAACAGTTCCCAGGCACCGGACGTCCGCTCGCCACCGGATGTCTGATGACCAGACGACCGCTCCCCACCGGACGTCCGGAGTTCCCTGTCAAAACTATTTTTTTTTCAGTTTAGTCACCACCATCGCCCCACATTTCCGCATACGCACTCCTACGACTATACACCATCCCCACTTCCGCATACCACCACCATTGCTTACCCATTTTGCTCTACGACAAGTTTGCTACTTCGAGCTTTAAGAATTTGAGTTGTGGTACCGTGTCCTATTTGTGTTTCGGCTATCTAGGTACGGTTCAACATCGACATCACCGCCCCTCATCTTCGCCACAGACGCATCATCAACAATGACCACCTCGACTAAATATTAGTATTTCGGTCAACCATTTTGACACCATACCGGAAGCAAGACCGGTAACCTCGTCTTGGTATCGTGATACATCATTCTTGCCATTACATTGATAGCCATCATAGCCTTATTCCTTTGCGTTGCAGACCCATTGAGACTAGCCATTGAGTATTGCCAGCAACGATACTTGTTCACATTAGTGATCATACTTCCCATAGCATACATACATCATTGTTGCATATATTGGTATCATCTCTTGTGTCACAAAGTTGTCATCGCATACACAATTGCTATCTTGGTCCGTGAAGCATCGCATGAGAAAAGAGCTCCAACATCAAAGAGCCAAACAAGCTTTTAAGCAAGAGGAAAGATAAGCAAAGAGCTTTTAAGCAAGAACCATAGCATCATACAACATTAAGATTGTCATACTCGAACATCTTGGATCATATCATAGAAACACCTTGCACAAAGCATACTTGGGATAGAAGTCGTTGCATTTTTGCTAAGTAGGTTGTGCACAAGTTCTTGTATCTGCCTATTGTGCAATCGTGCTAGCGTCTCTCTAGTGTTGTGCAACACGAACATTTTTGTGGATTCCACATTTTGGCTCATCCTTGGTTGCATGACCGCATTTATCTTTTTGCGTGTGCGTTTCCGTGTACCTTATATGCTTGGTCTACTTGTTACATTGCATCTTGCGAGTCTTTTCCAACATTATTGAAGCTCACTTACAATTGCATCAAATTTTGTGCCACCATCCTAACCAACCTCCACCATAAGCTTTTACGTGCGTATGTGTGAGAACCGACAAGAGCTAGTACCAATTGTGCTATTTCCTTGTCCTACATTGGAGTGATCATCGATCCACTTTCAACTTCTGTCAATGTACATTTGGTATTCGTCCTTCTCTTTCTACCACTCACATTTGTCTTGGAATGATGGATAGGCCAAGTACTTCTACCAAGCCACTCTTCATTGAGCACGACGACATGAACTCCTACGTCACCAAGAGCCACCTCTTTGGTGCACAACGTGCTTTGCATCAAGAGCAACAAGAAATGAGTGAACACATCGGCAACCTCGCCGCCGACTTGCGACTCTCCGAGCAACGTACAAGGGACTACTTCGACCACAAGCTCGACGATCACAAGCAAGAGAATGACGCAAGGATAGACAAAATTCGTGCTTTGTTGCTCAACCGTTCTTCTTCCACTTCATCTTCATCAAGAAGGACCCGCTCAAGTCGACACTCTGACTTCACCCTCTCTGGATCAAGTACACCGACATCGAACACTCTACGCCGTGCCGTGCGCAATGATCGTCAAGCAAGCCTCAGTCCCCTACGCGACACCGACTCTCAAGAGCGCTGACAATGTCAAACTCAAGAGGCCTTTGCGCTAGCACGTGAACGGCAATGACAACACCAACACAAAGAGGAAGAGCGAGCGCATTTACACCAAGTTGCATGAGATGCCGAGGCACAACACCAAGAAGAACAACTCCGTGAAGCTCAAGCACTTGCGGAGCAACAAGCCCTCCAAGATTCAAGTCGAGCCGTAGCCAACCGAGGCCGACAAGCTCGAGAACAAGAAGAAGCATTTCACGAAGAAATTCAAGAACGAAGATTTCAAGCTCACGTGCATCGTCAAGTTCCTCAAGCTCCTCCTCGAGCTCGAGAAGCTCCTCCACAAGCTCGCCAAGAACATCAAGTTCATCAAGAGCGTGACGAAAATGGAAATCCTCCTCGACAAGAGCATCATGAGGTTGACAACCATCCTCACCAAGAGCGACACGAGCTTGACAACCAGATACAACACATGCGTCATCATCCCCGACCCCAACACAATGAAGAGCAACGCTATGGCAAGCTCAAGTTCACCATGCCCAAGTTCAACGGAAGCAACAATCCCGAATCGTACCTTTCATGGGCATTGAAGGTCGACAAAATCTTCCGTTTGCACAACTATGAAGAAGAGAAGAAGATCGCGATGGCATCCCTTGAGTTCCAAGACTATGTCCTCGTTTGGTGGGAACAAGTTATCGAGCGCCGAGAGGCAAGAGGTGAACCACCCATCACTACTTGGGCGCAAATGAAGGATGTCATGAGAGCACACTTCGTGCCTACCTACTACAACCACGACCTCTTCAAGAAACTCCAACTACTCAAGCAAGGAACCAAGAGCATTGAAGAGTACTACAAGGAGATGGAGATTGCCATGATAAGAGCCAATGCCACGGAAGATGATGAGAAAACAATGGCATGTTTCTTGAATGCACAACCATCCTACCAAGAAGATCGCCAACTTCCAACCGTACTCGAACCTCATCGAGCTAGTGCATCAAGCTACCAAAGCGGAACGCCAAGTGCAAGATGATTTCAAGTATGCCAAGTTCTCTTCCAAGACATATGGTTTCTCCAACAACCACGCTTCAAGGACTCCAACACCGACTACCAAGCCTTTTACTAGCAACATTGACACGTCAAGTTCCAAGAAAGCTTCGTCAACTCCAAGTCATCCTCCTACTACAAGCAACTTCAAGCCGAGAGCTTCATCATCATCCACTCCAACCGATGAGACCGTCAAGACAAGTTCCTTCAAATGCTTCACATGCGGAGGCCGAGGCCACAAGTCCTATGAGTGCACCAACAAGCGGACCATGATCCTCAACGATGACGGCACTTACGACTCAATGAGTGAAGGAGAAATGGACGTCATCGAGCAAGTCGCCATGCACCGGCAAGTGAACGATGAAGAGGAACAAGTCTTTTGCGATGAAGATTCAAGTCCCGCTCTTCTTGTCTCCAAGGTCTTGACTCTCCAACATCACCAAGAAGAAGACCAACGATGCCACATATTCCACACCAAGGCCGGCATCAATGGATGATCCGTCAAGGTCATCATCGATGTAGGGAGTTTTCATAATCTCGCAATTGAAGAACTTTGCTCCAAACTCCAATTGCCCAAGACGAAGCATCCCCATCCATACAAAGTGCAATGGCTTAGAGACTCCGGCACCATCCAAGTCGAGCACCGAGTACAAGTCTCCTTCAAAATTGGTGCCTACGAAGACACCTTGGAGTGCGACGTCATTCCAATGACCGTTTGCCATCTTCTCCTTGGACGCCCATGGCAATTTGATAGAGGAGTCATCCACAACAGCCGAACGAACCACTACATCTTCAAGATGAAGGGCAAGGAGTACATCCTCCGTCCAATGTGGCCAAGTCAAGTGATCGCCGATAAGCAAGCCACCCGTCATGGATATCTTAGTGAGAGCGCGAGCCACCAAAAAGAGAGTGAGCACTACAAGCCCAAATCGAACACCTCCACGATGAGCGACAAGAAGAACTTAGTTCTATTTCCCACCAAAAGTGAGATAAGAGGAGTGTGTGAGAACCCATCTAGTTTCCTACACTACGTCCTTGTGTGCAAGGACAATGCACCACAAATTAACACTTCTCACACTCTTCCTCTATTGTTATCTTCTCTTTTGCATGAATTTCACGATGTTTTCCCCGACGAGCTACCTCCGGGACTACCTCCACTACGAGGCATTGAGCACCGCATTGACCTCATCCCCGGAGCACCGCTTCCAAACAAAGCTCCCTACCGCGTCAACCCCGAAGAAACCAAAGAAATACAAAGGCAAGTAAAACATCTCATAGACCATGGACATGTGCGTGAAAGTTTGAGCCTTTGTGCCGTCCCGGTCATTCTTGTGCCAAAACGAGACGGTAGCTTTCGCATGTGCTTCGATTGTAGACCTATCAATGCTATCACCGTTCGCTATAGGTATCCCATTCCATGCCTTAACGATATGCTTGATGAACTTAGTGGTGCCACTATATTTTCCAAAATTGATCTTAAGAGTGGTTACTATCAAATCCGCATAAAAGAGGGTGATGAATGGAAAACCGCTTTCAAAACCAAATTTGGCTTGTATGAGTGGTTAGTCATGCCTATGGGTCTCTCGGAAGCACCGGGCACCTTTATGCGTCTCATGAATCATGTATTCCGCCCTTACATTGGTATATTTGTTGTGGTCTACTTTGATGATATCCTTGTTTATAGCAAATCTCTTAGAGATCATGTCACCCATGTTCGAACCGTTTTGCAAACTCTTCGAAAAGAGCATCTCTATGCTAATATGGAGAAATGCCTTTTTGGCATTGATAAGCTCGTTTTCTTGGGTTTTGTTGTTACTTCTAAGGGTGTTCATGTTGATGAGTCCAAGATCAATGCTATTAAGACTTGGCCACAACCAACCAAGTTGCAACAAGTGCGTAGCTTTCTTGGCCTTGCGGGTTTCTATCATCGATTTGTGAAGGTTTTTAGCACCATTGCTTCGCCTTTGCATGCTTCGAGCAAGAAGAATGCGCCTTTTGTTTGGGGACCATCCCAAGATACCGCTTTCAATGAGCTTAAGAATTTGCTTACCCATGCTCCCGTGCTTGCATTACCCAACTTTGACAAACCCTTTCAGATTCATTGCGATGCTAGTGGTAATGGCATAGGAGGCGTGTTAACGCAAGAGAAGCGCCCCATAGCTTACTCTAGCGAGAAACTCTCCAGTGCGCAACTCAATTACCCCATCTATGACAAAGAGCTATATGCTTTAGTCCGCGTTTTGCATGAATGGGAATACTATCTTCGCCCGCATGAGTTTATCATTCATACCAATCATGAAACGCTCAAGTATCTTAAGGGCCAAACCAAGTTGAACAAGCGTCATGCTAAATGGAGTGAATTTATTGAGTCTTTTCCTTATGTCATCAAGTACATTAAGGGCAAAGAAAACGTTGTCGCGGATGCCCTTTCCCGCATATGCATGCTTGTCACTCAACTTGAATTGGATGTCATTGGTTTTGAGCATATCAAAGACTTGTATGAGCATGATCCTACTTTTGCTACTCCTTGTTCCAAGTGTTTGTCGCACACCTCTTGGGAACGCTATTACATCAAAGATGGATATCTTATGAGAGCTAACAAACTTTGCATCCCCGAGTCTTCTCTTTGTTTGTTGCTTTTGCAGGAATCTCATGGAGGAGGCTTAATGGGACACTTTGGACGAGACAAGACGTTCGCCATGCTCTCGAAGAACTACTTTTGGCCAAAGATGTTTCGCGACGTCAATCGCTTCACCAACCGTTGCTCTACATGTCACAAAGCTAAGTCCAAAGCTCAATCTCATGGCCTTTATATGCCTCTACCAATTCCATATCAACCATGGGAAGACATTAGCATGGACTTTGTACTTGGTTTGCCTAGGACTCGAACTGGGAAGGATTCGGTATTTGTCATTGTGGACCGTTTCTCAAAAATGGCACATTTTATTCCTTGCAACAAGATAGACGATGCTTCAAATGTTGCTAATCTCTTTTGTAGGGAAATATTGCGTCTACATGGAGTGCCAAAGACTACCGTCTTGGACCGAGACGTCATGTTCCTTAGCTACTTTTAGAAGACCCTATGCGCCAAGCTCGGAATCAAGCTACTTTTCTCCACGGTGTATCATCCACAAACCGATGGCCAAACGGAAGTTACCAACTGCACACTCTCCACTCTACTTCGGGTACTCATCAAGAAGAACATCAGGTAGTGGGAGGAGTGCCTACCTATCGTCGAGTTTGCCTACAACTGAGCAAAACACTCAACAACCGGCAAGTCCCCCTTCGAGGTTGTCTACGGTTTCAACCCTTTGTCCCCTTTGGACATTCTCCCTCTACCACTCCAAGAGCGCATCAATTTGGACGCAAGTGCCCGTGTGACACATCTCAAGAAGGTGCATGAAGATACAAGAAACACCATCGAGCGCCAAGTTCAATGCCTTGCGACCTAGCAAAACTTCAACAAGCAACCTATGATCTTCAATATTGGTGATCTCGTGTGGCTAGACCTTCGCAAGGACCGTTTTCCAAAAGAACGCAAGTCCAAGCTTCGACCCCGAGTGGATGGACCCTTCAAGGTGCTTGCACGATACAATGACAATGCTTACAAGATCGACCTCCCGCGCGACAAGTACAACGTGAGTGACATCTTCAACGTCAAAGATCTTTCTCCCTTCCATGGTGATGAAGAATTTGATCCGAGGACAAATCTTCCCCAAGGGAGGGGAGATGATGCGGAGCATCCCAAGGCCATCCACATGGACACAACTACATCTCCTATGACACCTCTTGGACCCATGACACGAGCACGTGCAAGAGCCCTTGAAACCGAGGTGACATCTCTCCTCTCACATTTCCACTTTGATGCACATGAGACATGGCTACTGCCTCATACAGACACTTTGTG
The DNA here is from genome assembly GCF_003073215.2 of Triticum urartu. Lineage (NCBI taxonomy): Eukaryota > Viridiplantae > Streptophyta > Magnoliopsida > Poales > Poaceae > Triticum > Triticum urartu. Next base: position 319,556,105 of record NC_053028.1, read on the forward strand.
CATTCTCAGGTATCATGGAGAAGCTAAGGAGCAAGGAGAAGAGGAAGAGGAAGATGGATGAGAAGACAGAGAAGAAGAAGGGCTGAAGGAAAAGTCCCAGCCACCGGACGACCGTCCAGGACCGGACGTCCGGCGCCTGATGCTCCAGCCGAACCCCAGCGAGCGGACGTCCGGCCCCGACCGAACGACCGGTGCCCCTACACCTGAGCCAAACGAGCGGACGACCAGTGCCAGTGGACAAATGACGACCAGACGACCGGTAGGCTCCAGAAATCCGCTACACTAGCATCCGAGCCAGAATGAGCGGACGACCGGTAGCTACCGGATGTCCGGCCGCTCCTGAGACACCGGACGTCCGGTCCCCGGCGAACGTCCGTTACCTAGTTGTGTCCAGATTCAGGCCCGAGGCCCATGTACCCCCTACTTTTGCCACCTTTTTGCACTTAGACTATATATAGACCTCCTATTCCTTCTAGCTACGGTTAGCAAAGGATTAGCTCATATTTTGTGTGAGAGCTTTGCTCATCCACTTGGTTACCTTCTCCTCGGATATTCAAGCCTCCTACGGAGAAGATCCCCCAAGCAGATTCAAGACCCCTCTTTAGGGAAGAACATCAAGACCTACTCACGGAGAAGACCGTTACCCTTGTATCGTCCTTGGTTGATTGTGTACCGTGTGAAGCCTATGTATTCGAGGATCTAGCGCATGTGTGACTTTCTTGTGTTGGTTTAGTGATTCTCTTGTGTTTTCCCTTGTGTTCCCTCCGTTTTCTCCCCTTGTGTTCTTCGTGTTCTTCGCGGGATCCGCTCCTATTGTGAAAGATCCGCCCTAGGGTTCCTACCCTACATCAATAGTTCATAGACAAGTAAATGGATGCTCCTAAAAGCCTCAAGATGAGCATGAGTGTCGTGGATGGCCCTTCCGTAGGATGATGGAGGAGGATCCTTGGTAGTGTATTATTGTGGTGAGTAGTGGACTCGTGTGCGCAAAACATTTACAAGTTGCCGTCTCGTAGGATAGTTTAGCCAAGAGTCAAAGCTGGCTTGCTGCAATAAACTCCACTACCCTTTGTTGATAATGTGCATGTATGTAGGAACTGATGTAAGTCTTGCTGGGTACATTTGTACTCATGTTTGCTTAATTTATGTTTTCCACAGAGACTTTAGTCTCACTAGTAGTTCCGCGTGGACTTCGACGTTTAGCTTGCTACCTCAGCTACGATCTTGTGCCCTCGGCAGGGTCTTGTAGATAGTCAGGCTTCTCAGCCTTTTCATTTGTAGTTGTCTGTACTCAGACAAGTTAAGCTTCCGCTTGGGCTTGTTGCTTGTATGACTTGAATGATGGGTCATCAGACCCATGTTTGTAATATCTAGCTCCTCGGAGCCTAATGAATAAATACTTTGAGTCATAGAGTTATGTTGTGATGCCATGTTGTATTTGCACATATCGAGCATATTGTGTGTATGTTATTGAAATGCTTGGTATGTGTGGGATCCGACAATCTAGTTGTTTATTCTTGGTAGCCTCTCTTATGGGGAAATGTCTCCTAGTGCTTCCACTGAGCCATGGTAGCTTGTTACTGCTCCGGAACACTTAGGCTGGTCGGCATGTGTCCTTCTTCGTTCCTGTGTCTGTCCCTTCGGGGAAATGTCACGTGGTGTCTACCGGAGTCCTGTTAGCCCAGCTGCTACAGCCCGGATTCACTCGCTGATGACTGACACATTCGTTGCTGGGTCATGTATGCTTGTCCCTGTAAGTTAGTGCCACCTTGGGTTTACGACTAGTCATGTCGGCCCGGGTTCTTTGTCATATGGATGCTAGCGACGCTATCATATACGTGAGCCAAAAGGAGCAAACGGTCCCGGGCCAGGTAAGGTGGCACCCGTGGGAATACCGCGCGTGAGGCCGCAAAGTGATATGATGTGTTACATGCTAGATTGGTGTGACTTAGGATCGGGGTCTTGACAGTTAGGTGCGGCTGCAGAAGCAGATCCCGCGAGGTGGACGCTGCTGGCATTGAATGGGCTCTGGTACGCCGGTGGATGAGTAGTCTAGGGTTTCGAGAGGGGAGGGGAGAAAGGCCAATGAAGTACGGACGGCGTGATGTGAGATGCTCTGGTGTTATGGAGTTAGTCGTTTTTGCGGGAGGGGAGAGGAAATGGGGGTGCCGTGTAGTGGGGGAAACCGGAAGTTACCAAAGCAGCCCCGACCTATTATGTAGATGAGGGCGGTATTTTAACTGTTGGTTTCCGTGCACCAAGGACAAAAGGGGAATTTCGCATGCTAAAGACTAAGGTGGCGGAAATTTTAGAAGGAGGCAGGATATTTTGCCGCCTGTGGGATCATTCGTATACAGTTTCAACTAATTTTGGACCGTGCTAACGGGACGGTCATGCGAGACTGTGTACATGGGGCACGCGTCAGCAGTTAATAACTGGTGTGAAGTCCACCCTAGAAAAAAGACAATAACTCGGGATGATGCGCCGATAACTTGGACGTTCACACGGGCGCGGCCAATCGTACGGGTGTAGTGGCGCGTTCACAAAAAAGGGATCAAACGCTTAGCCTATGTATTCTCGTGTAAATAGATAATTTAGTGCAATTGGTTATTTACTTTAGACATAATGCATTGACGTGTTAGTGTACAGGCGCACAAAAAGAAATGGATATTGTAGTCCGCTACTTAAAAGTGTTACCTCATATAATTACATAGCCTCCATTTCATAAATTGCGTACCCGTTGAATTCATATATGAATATTACATATATTACTTCCTAAAAGAACCTTAAATCATCCAAGACTAATGATTTGGAATGCAAGAGTAACAATGGTGCATGCACATGATAGCTACATTTGTTGTTTGAAGCAACATCACTGTAACTTTGGCATGCACAACTAAAAAGGTTTATTTAAATAGAAAAATATGTGATATGCGAGTGTCCAATCTTTATAGTGTTGAATCGATATTGTACCTTTGGCCACAATACGAAGTAGATATTGATTTATGTTCAAGCGATGCACGTCCACGATCGCTAGATAGTGATACGTGAATGAATTGTGCAATCTCTCTCACATGGATACATATCTCATTTCCCTGTGGGCATCGGAATCACACACGCGCACTTTGTGTATTTCTCTCCCTCCGTCGAGGTTAGACTTCGTCTTTCTACCTCGTCCTACAACTCTCCCACACAGAAAAACACACGCTCTCTCTGTCAAACACGCCCACCCCTTTAATTCCGCCCACACACAGCCACTAATGTCTCAAAATATAATAATGTCTCTCACCCATATGCCTAAGGTTAACTCGAGTTCCAGAACCATATGAATACATACAATGGGATTCCAGCAGAGCACCTTTTGTTTTGAGATTTCGCTCTCTCTCTCTCTCTCCCTCTCTCTCCCTCTCTCTCTCACACACACGTGCGCGCGCGCACGCACACACATTGTTTCTCGCTTCATTTTTTCCGGCAATTGCATGCACACAATTTTTTTATCTTCGTGATGCTTTAAGTATGCCTCGCATAAATGCTATCTACATATCCCTTAATATAGCTAGATATGTGTTGCACAAACTCCTTCTCCCTACTAATAAGATACCTGTGCGTTCCACCGAACATCAAGATGCATCTGTATGAGTAGTTTATCTTGTGGGAGAAAAGGATGAATGAGGGAATGCCTTATTTGCAAATGCGGAGAGGGGTGTGGGTATCTTTTTGCAAAATTGCCACAATTTCCTTCCTATCCGTCGGGTATAAATCGGGTGGCCTATATTGCAGGATGGCAGGAACACCATGAGCACCAACTCTGTTTTTTGTAAGAGTAGGGATATGTAAGTGTCACTGCCCCACCCCCCCGACACACACACCGACACCCACACAACCACACATACACACTTCCCAACACCGAAGGAGTAGGGTGACACCTCGATCTTGATACTAATCTATCGACTGGCTTCTCTCTCAAACACACACACACGCACACACACTACCCGACACCGAAGGAGTAGGGCGGCACCTCAATCTTGATAGTAATCTAGCTACTCCTCTTTCAAACACACACATACATACACACACACTCGCTAGTTGTGCCTCTGTGCCTATCGCGCACACTCCCGATACGTCTTTCTCTCCCTCCCCCTCCCCCCACCCCAACAATGACAGCAAAAGGGTGACAACTCGATCTGATCGTAATCTGTCAATTGGTTTCTCTCTCGAACATTGCGTCTCTATGCCTCGCTCAGTAGCCCCCTCGATATGTAGACTTCTCATGCGCGCACAACTGTAGTGACGATGACGCTGAACCCAGTGTGCCTCGTTTTTACCGACCTCATGTGATAGTTTTCACCCTGTTTTGTGTTAATTAACAAGGAAACCTTTTCTTTGTTACTACTAGTGAATCTGAAATCATTCGGGGCAGACATAAAATATATCACTTCAACCCAATTATCACAGTAACTATTTTAAAAGAAACTAGCTAGATGCCCGTGCATTTACAGAATATCAAGATGCATTTGTATGAGTAGTTTATCTTGTGAGAGAAAAGGATGAATGAGGGAAGGCCGTATTTGCGAACGTGGACAGGGTTGTGGGTATATTTTTGCAAAATTGCCATAGTTTTCTTCGTATCTATTAGATATAAATATGATGGCCTATATTGCAGGACTGCACGCACACCATCATCACCAACTCTGTTTTCTACTCCCTCCGTTCCTAAATATTTGTCTTTTTAGAGATTTCAACAAGTGACTACATATGGAGCAAAATGAGTGCATCTACACTATAAAATATGTCTACATACACATCGATATGTGGTAGTCCATTTGAAATCTGAAAAAGACAAATATTTAGGAACAGATGGAGTATAAGAGTAGACATGGAGATATATTCCAGCATGTTCTACAACAAAAATGTGATGGACTGGTTAACGCCGGATGCTCGCAACGCGATGACATGAGCTCGAATTCTGTCTTTAACTTTAGATTTTTATATTATATATTACTTATTTAATATATACTTCTTTCGCTACTGTACTGACAGTGGAACCCACAAAGTACTTAGAATACAATATTAAGGATGGACTTGTTTCTTTTTAACTTTCTGTACGAAGCTGTAGCTACCCTGCAAGTCACGTGTACACTGTACATGCAATTAACTTTTTATAGAGGGACAATCATACACGCAACTAACTCAAATAGATTGGATGTCACTCTATTATTTCCAGCATAAGAGTAACTCCAACGGTAGCTGGCAAATTTCCTCCGGCTTCCTTCTGCGGAGGACGACATCAAACGCCAGCGGCATACATTTTCACAACTCTAACTAACCAGGTGAAATTCATGCAAACACGGATGATTTCATATGAGCATGAAGGATTTTCGTATAAAAAAGCCGGATCTTCATATAAATATGATGGATTTCATTACATTTACAAGAACTAAGCGGTGCCATTCCGACTCTCTTGGTATAATTAATACTCCCTCCATCCGGAAATACTTGTCCTAGAAATGGATGTATCTAGACTTATTTTAGTTATAGATACATACAATTTATCCATTCTTAGAACAAAAATTTCCCGCCAACTTGAGAGGGAGTACATAATCTAAATGGCCGTCCACGGATCCCTTTGTCTTCCTCATGTCTGGCAGACACTTTGTGGGGTCGACGAAGGTCCTTGGAAGAGACGAAGAAGCAAAAAAACCACCTGAATGCGCAGTCGTCGCCTCGGTGGTGGCGTTCATGGGACCCAAGTGGCGGCGGCCTCCCATGTTCTAATTCTCATTGATGATGGCGGCGGACACGGAGAAGCTGGCCACCGACTCGTCGCTCTCCACGCACCCGGCTTCTGTCTCTGCCTGCATGGCGCTGCCGCAGGCACGGGAGGCGCGCCCACAGACACGGGAGACGCAGCACCGCAGACACTGGTGGCGCGGTATGACGCGGCAGCAACGACACCCGTACCAGTGTGCTCGCCGCCGTGCCGGCGTGGAGCAACTCGCCACTCCTCATCAAGCTGAACTAGAGCGGCGAGTTGCTGATCCACGCGCCTTCTTGGGGCGGCAACTGGCTCCGTCAGGCCAAGCGAGGTTGGTGAAGCACTGAGCTGCCTCGCCCGTATCCGGAGGGCTCGGCGGGCCACCCAGCCAGGTAATATGCCGGAGAACGGCTCCTCGGAAGCCATCGAAAGAGTGGAGAAAATGGTGAAGGAGGAGATGGGGGAGCGGCAGAGAGGTGCGATTCTTGCCCGTTGTTTGTCTGGCCTCATGTAAATAGAGGGCTGATGGTAGGAGCTTAGCCGGCGTCTAGCCTCGTTTAAACTAAGGGCGGACGGGAGGAGCTCGGCCGGTGTTGCGTTTAATTCTGGCCCGCTCATGAACAGACGTGTGGATAGAGTAGGTTTCTCGTTTTGCATGCGGGTTTAACGGAGGGGTTTGATGGAGGTGAGGTGGCGTGTTCAGCCAGGCGTGCAGCGGACGGCATAGTACTATTCGATTTCATAGCGGGCGGCGCAGTTCCCAATATGGCTTTAATGCGGACGAGGGAGGGAGTAGCGGTTCCCGAAATGTTGAACGGACGATGCATCCTCCTTCAATTAATGCATGAGGGAAGTAATGGGAGGAGGACCGGGAAAAGAGGTTGCACGATGTGAATGCGACGCAGTTTGCCCTCATATAAAGGCACCCCTCCATTCCAATGCATCTACCACATCGTACGCACCTAAGCATTTGCCTAAGCACCTACACTAAGCGCAAAAGAGCTCACTCCAGACCCATCGCGGCGATGCGCGCGAGCGGCTGTGCTAGATGGTCCACGATGTCGGTCTGCGGCATGGCGCCGAGGATCGTCTCCAGACGATGCTGGAGACTGGCTGGTGGATGGCCGCCATCAACGCCAACTACGACTCTCAGTTGGACAAGATGATCGTTTCCACCACCAAATAGTTTACCGTCCTCAAGAAGCTCGCGGACGACATCGCCGTACTCCTCCAGCCCGGGCTCCTCATTGCCTGCCACCCTAATCGGCCTCCAAGGCCGGAACCTCTTTCAAGCACTGGTGGCCCTGCGACTGCCCGCCGAGGCCACGAAGAATGTCCACCTGGAGGTCGCGCTCGCCGCGAGGCGCCTCGCCCTGCAAGAAATCGTCGACCTACACATCCACATGTACGAGCAAATCGTGTACATAGGTATCTACAAGGCCAGTGAGGATGCTACAACGTTGGCCTTCCTCAACCGGCTGGAAGCCTTGGATGCCTTTGCTGAGAAGCACCTCGACCTCGCCACAAAATCCGCTGCTCCTTAGCCACTAGTCGGTGGCCCGATGCACTAAGTTGAGGAGGAGGAGGTCGTATGTTGATGGATGCATCTTTCTTCTTGCCTTCTGTAACCACCACTGCCGTCGCATCATCATCGTGGCGTTAATTCTTATTGTGTTGTTGCATTCTCGTTCCAGTCAATACCGACATGTGCGATCCCTTTGCTTAATTATATGCATCACTGTAACTAGTACTCCATCCATCAATTTATCAGTTGTTCTTACCTTTTCCATCAACTTTGTGCAACACGCGGGCATCTTGCTAGAAACACTAGAACATGTCGGACCGCGTGTGACCAAACCGACGATGCGCCAACCTAGCTACTACGTACCTTGCTTATCTGGCAGAAATAGCTCCGCCCTAGTGTTTCCAATCGTTATTTCTATCTATCGATCAGGCCAAGGAGCAGAACCAAAATGTTACAATTTATACATGTTTCTCTACTCCTATTCCTATAAAAGACTCAGTTGGTGATGGTGGTGTGTCTGCCATCCGTCGTTTCCAACCATTAGATCTGCATCTAACGGCTGTGAGGTAAGTTGTGGCATTTTTGCAACAATAGCCCACTTCTCTGCTCCAATTTGCAGAAAACCCCTTATTATCTTGAAAGCAACCACATCCCTCCCTCACCTCATCAAAACAGCCTGAGAAATATATACTCCTATAAAAGACTCAATTGGTGATGGTGGTGTGTTTGCCATCCGTCGTTTCTGACCATTAGATCTACATCTAACAGATGTGAGGTAAGTTGTGGCATTTTTGCAACAATAGCCCACTTCTCTTCTCCAATTTGCAGAAAACCCCTTATTATCTTGAAAGCAACCACATCCCTCCCTCACCTCATCAAAACAGCCTGAGAAATATATCTCTACTCTTATAGAAAACAGAGTTGGTGATGATGGTGTGCCTGCCATCTTGCAATATAGGCCGTCCGATCTATATCTGACGGATAGGAAGGAAACTATAGCAATTTTGCAGAAAGATACTCGCACCCCTCATCACATTTGCAGATAAGGCCTTCCATCATTCATCATTATCTCCCACAAGATAAACTACTCATATAAATGCATCTTGATGTTCCGTGCAATGCATGGGCATCTTGCTAGTACTCCTATAAATGACTCAGTTGGTGATGGTGGTATGTCTGCCATCTGTTGTTTCTGACCATTAGATCTGCATCTAACGGCTGTGAGGTAAGTTGTGGCATTTTTGCAACAATATCCCACTTCTCTGCTCCAATTTGCAGAAAACCCCTTATTATCTTGAAAGCAACCACATCCCTCCCTCACCTCATCAAAACAGCCTGAGAAATATATCTCCACTCTTATAAAAACTAGAGTTGGTGATGATGGTGTGCCTGCCATCCTGCAATATAGGCCGTCCAATCTATATCTGACGGATAGGAAGGAAACTATAGCAATTTTGCATAAAGATACCCGCACCCCTCATCACATTTGCAGATAAGGCCTTCCATCGTTCATCATTATCTCCCACAAGATAAACTACTCATATAAATGCATCTTGATGTTCCGTGCAATGCACGGGGCATCTTGCTAGTACTACTATAAAAGACTCAGTTGGTGATGTTGGTGTGTCTGCCATCCGTTGTTTCTGACCATTAGATCTGCATCTAACGGCTGTGAGGTAAGTTGTGGCATTTTTGCAAAAATATCCCACTTCTCTGCTCCAATTTGCAGAAAACCCCTTATTATCTTGAAAGCAACCACATCCGTCCCTCTCCTCATCAAAACAGCATGAGAAATATATTTTGAGTGAGAAGTACTCCCTCCGTTCCTAAATATTTGTCTTTCTAGAGATTTCAATAAGTGACTACATACGGAGCAAAATGAGTCAATCTACACTTCAAAATATGTCTATATAATCCGTATGTGATAGTGCATTTGAAATCTCTAAAAAGATAAATATTTGGGAACGGAGGGAGTAATATATTAGGCGTATATCAAAACAAGAGTGATTTCTTTCAAGTTTGTGAACAAGTACTACTATTCTACTACTTTGGATCTGTCTGAAAGTGCAACTATCCCTAGGTGGTTTTGCTAATTCATAACAACATATAGCTCATTGAGCTAATGCTATTCCAAGATGATTATTTCAAGAAAGCTCAATGATTGGCATGGCATGGATTGGCTCAAGCTCAAAAGCTCAAGACTCTTCATTTTACATTTTAGTGATCGAAGATCACATTGAGTCTTTAGGAAAAGCCAATACTATCAAGGAGGGATGAGGTGTTGCTTAATGAGCCTCTTGCTTCATGTGCTTAGTGATATGCTCCAAAACCCTCAACTACTTTCCCATATCCACATATGACCAAAACCCTAAGCCAAACTCGGTCCTACCGATTCTTCCTATCCGGCGCCACCGAGTTTCATTTGTCATAAGCCACCGCCAAACCCTAGCAAATCGGTTCTACCGATAGGGATCTCGGTCTCACCGAGATGGGGTTGCAAACTCTCTGTTTCCCTTTCATAACTTTTCGGTCTCAGCGAAAGAGCGAATCGGTCCCGCCGAGATTGCAATGTAAATTCAGTGTTTCCTTTTTGTAACTTTTCGGTCTCACCGGAAGAGCAAATCGGTCCCACCGAGTTTGCCTGACCAACTCTCTGGTTAGCTAATTACCAAATTCGGTCCCACCGAGTTTGTGTAATTGGTCTCACCGAGATTACGTTATGCCCAAACCCTAACCATATCGGTCCTACCGAGTTGCATGTCAATCCCACCGAAAATCTCTAACGGTCAATAGGTTTACCTTTCCGGTCCGACCGAGTTTGTTGATTCGGTCCCACCGAGATTGGAAAACTATGTGTAACGGTTGGATTTTGTGTGGAGGCTATATATACCCCTCCACCTCCTCTTCATTCGTGGAGAGAGCAATCAGAACACATACACCATTCCAACTCATATGTTCTGAGAGAGAACCACCTACTCATGTGTTGAGACCAAGATATTCCATTCCTACCATATGAATCTTGATCTCTAGCCTTCCCAAGTTGCTTTCCACTCAAATCTTCTTTCCACCAAATCCAAATCCTATGAGAGAGAGTTGAGTGTTTGGGAGACTATCATTTGAAGCACAAGAGCGAGGAGTTCATTACCTACACACCATTTGTTACTTCTTGGAGAGTGGTGTCTCCTAGATTGGCTAGGTGTCACTTGGGAGCCTCCGACAAGATTGTGGAGTTGAACCAAGGAGTTTGTAAGGGCAAGGAGATCGCCTACTTCATGAAGATCTACCGCTAGTGAGGCAAGTCCTGTGTGGGCGATGGCCATGGTGGGATAGACAAGGTTGCTTCTTCGTGGACCCTTTGTGGGTGGTTGCTTCTTCGTGGACCCTTCGTGGGTGGAGCCTTGTGTGGACTCGCGCAACCGTGACCCTTTGTGGGTGGAGCCCTTTGTGGACTCGCGCAACCGTTACCCTTCGTGGGTTGAAGTCTCCATCAACGTGGATGTAGGATAGCACCACCTATCCGAACCACGGGAAAAACATCCGTGTCTCCAATTGCGTTTGAACTCTCCAAACCCTTT